>NW_027126441.1:35000-52500 GCF_037325665.1 Littorina saxatilis | reverse complement strand
CCGCCCTGACTGAGCTACATCCCCGCCCAAATCAGGTCTTAAAAAGGAGGGAGTCTTAAAATGGGGGTACATTTACAGAGGTTATGAAAAAAATTCTGAGAAAATCGGGCCTTAAAAGGGAGGGAGTCTTAAATTTGGGAGGGGGGGGCGGGTTGACTTAAAAGGGGGTTTCGTTTCACTGTGGCATAACCAGTAGGTAAATCAAACCGACGCGGTAGTTTCAGTCACGATTCGTGATTCTTCACTGTCACGCCTTTTTTCCTGTTCATTGATGAATTGATACTAGTACCGGTGGCTGATGTGACGTCTGGACTGCGAGTCACTGGCGCTACCAACGTCCTGGTGACATGTCACGAGTCACAAGATGTCCGGTGTTACGGGGAAGATTAAGGAGAAGGTTATATCGGTGAAACCTTACTAAGTTACTACGGGGAAGATTAAGGAGAAGTTTATATTGGTAAAACCCTCCTAAGTTAATGGGTCCCTGGGCGGCGCTTTGATACATACAGACAACATGTAGCGTCTTCAACCACGATGCAAAAAAATGGCTATTTCCATAATTCCAAATGACACATAAATTCGTCATAGAGTTCTATCAGTCTTGATATCCAAGAATCACAACTATCCCATTTAAATAAACAAAACAAAAGAACCTCTTCACTCCTCACCGATTATTGTTAGCATCCGCATCATCCAAGTCCGCGGAGAAATCTGATCCCGATGATATCCTGATGGTGATTCCGATGTCTTGGGCGTCAGAGTCTGTGTGGTCTTTGGACATAACCTCCTCAGAAAAGTTATAGTTCGAATCCACCACCTCGGAATCTTTGTCCGTTTTCACTTTTCCCTTCTTGGTCATGTCCATGATAGCGCTCAACGAACGCTTGCATTTCTTCAACATGGCGAGGTATATATTTATATATTACACAGTGGACACACGGACGCGTAGGAAATAGTTCAATCACTTGTGAAACACTAGACACATAGACAGTTTATTGGTTGAAGGTAGCATTTTTGATTACATTATCCTCTGTGTCACAGAAATTGAAGAATACGACAGAGACCGTTGCTGTATCCGATCACAACTGGCAAAAGTATTCCACCACAACTGAAGAAGAACTTTCTCGCTGTGTTTTCTTGAATCGGTGATTGTTCAAAATCTCCTCCCTTTCAAAACTAAACTGTGAGAAAAACAGAAAACGTGCTGAATAACTGTCTGAATACACTGATCGATCACAAAATACCACACGCGCAGACGTTGTTGTATTACCTTCCCACACAAAATGAGTTACTCCGAGAACAACAGACTTTGCCACCCACGCCTTTACAGGAAATGTGGGGAAAGGCAGGTATTGTAAACAGACCGCTTAGTAAACCGTGCTCTCTCATTCACAGAAAAAACACAGACCGCTTAGTATAAATCGTGCTCTTTCTCATTTGCAAAGAAAAACTGACTGCATCTTGTAGTCGTGCTCTATCTCATTCACAGAGAAAAAACACCAGACTACCTGTTGAATCGTACTCAGTCATTCACAGAGAAGAACAGACTGCGCCTAGTCAATCGTGCTTGATCTTATTCACAGAGAAGAACAGACCGCCAGGTAAATCGTGCCGGGCTCTAAATCGTCCTCTATCTCAATCACAGAGAAAAACAGACCTTTTAGTAAATCGTGCTCTTTCTCATTCACAGAGACAGACAGACTGCTCTTAGTAAATCGTAGTCTACCTTATTCACAGAGAAAAACAGACTGCGCCTAGCAAACCATGCTATCTCATTCACAGAGACAGATTGCCTGTTGAATCGTGTGCTCACTTATTGACAGAAAAGTTGGCCCAACTGGAGTTAGCGACGCGGCGACTGGCTTTACACCGGTAGCTGGGGGGACACAGAAGGTTCACTGACACAGCCTGTCTTCGCCCGGTACAACTTAGGCCCAGCTCTCACACCTACCGACTGTCAGTCCTGCTGTCGCTGTTAAAAGGCCCGTTTCACACCACGAACAACGCGGTTGCTGTCACTCAAGTTTTTATCTTATTTTTTATTTTATTTTTTACCGCTCTTTGCTGTGATGATGAGGGATTCTTTTAAAACTGTTCTGTTTTGTTACTCGCGTAGTTTAAACAAAATCATTTACCGCTCTTTGCTGTGATGATGAGGGATTGTTTAAAAACTGTTTTGTTTCTGTTGTTGACGCTGAATGTCTTCGGTTAACTGCGGTGTTGCGTTTGAAGATATTCTGATAATTGTAACTGTTTAACAATGGGTTTTTTTAAATACTGTACTCACGTGTAAAGAAAGACGACGACACTTAAAACTTACTGAATGTTCGTTTTCGTTCACTAGTGAGTACGGCATTTTTATGATCGTTTCATTTCTCTCTGACGCGCAGTCTTTGTTTGTTTGTTTGCTTAACGCCCAGCCGACCACGAAGGGCCATATCAGGGCGGTGCTGCTTTGACATATAACGTGCGCCACACACAAGACAGAAGTCGCAGCACAGGCTTCATGTCTCACCCAGTCACATTATTCTGACACCGGACCAACCAGTCCTAGCACTAACCCCATAATGCCAGACGCCAGGCGGAGCAGCCACTAGATTGCCAATTTTAAAGTCTTAAGTATGACCCGGCCGGGGTTCGAACCCACGACCTCCCGATCACGGGGCGGACGCCTTACCACTAGGCCAACCGTGCCGGTTGACGCGCAGTCACCACTGTTCCTCTGTTTAACAAAAACCCGGGTTTTTTTTATTATGATACTGGTCAACCATACTTTTCCACGGTGTTCTTGTCTGAAGACACATTTATGTTAAAGCTGAAAACACCGAACTCTACAAAGTGAGCTAACGTCTCTGAAATCGGCTGGAGGATTTATTCCCCCGAACGCGGCGTGTGGCTGCCTTAACAGCGGGGTAAAAACGGTCATATACGTAAAAGATCGTGGCGGTTTCAACCCGTGATTAAAGAAGAATGACGCAGGAATTATAAAACCGCAGAACTGTCCGCGTCCCATTTAGGACTTATAGAAAAAGACGAGCTGGACAGGTCCCGACCACAAAAAAAAGTGATCTTTCTGTACTAATTTCCGATGCGCGTGACGATAAAATGTCCATTTCAGTGGAAGAAAATGTAGGAGTCGCCGTCACAAGCACCTACACAACGACACGATTCAGTCCTCAGTTTATGTCCGCATCGATCAGGAAAGACTTATATAATATATATATCCTTACCGCTTTGGTGTCGTAAAACAATAACGTCATTCTTCGGTTTATATTCTGATCACCCAATAAAGGCGCACACACTTTACTTCCTTCTATGTCATAAAACAATTGTACAATTGCACGAACACAACTGTCACGGCGGAGGAGTGGTCGCAAACTTATAGATGAAACACGGGTTTGAAGTATGTTCTTTTCAGACAAATCTGTAAGACAAAATGTGAACGGTGCAGTAAGTTATTTTCAGAAAAAATAACTGCGGTGAACTTGAAACACCGTGCAGTACCACGTAACTTTTTCTAGATAAACTGAAAGATGAATTACGATTCGTGCAGTAAGTTCTCTTCAGTCTCATAAACTGCAATGTTCATAAAACACAAACCAGTTAGTTCTCTTCAGACAAACTGTACTAAACTTGAAACACAAACCGTGCAGTAAGTTGTACCTTTTTCTAGATAAGCTGACAGATGAAGCACCATTCGTGCAGTAAGTTCTCTTCTCTGGATCAATAAACTGCAATGTTCATAAAACACAAACCAGTAAGTTCTCTTCAGACAAACTGTACTAAACTTGAAACACGGTGCAGTACGTTGTATACCTTTTTCTAGATAAACTGAAAGATGAAGCACCATTCGTGCAGTAAGTTCTTAGCACCATTCGTGCAGTAAGTTCTCTACAGTCTCATAAACTGCAATGTTCATAAAACACAAACCAGTTAGTTCTCTTCAGACAAACTGTACTAAACTTGAAACTCAAACAGTGCAGTAAGTTGTACCTTTTTCTAGATAAGCTGAAAGATGAAGCACCATTCGTGCACTAAAGTTCTCTTCACATAAACTGCAGTGTTTATGAAACACAAAACACGCAGTAAGTTCTTACAGATAGTAGTAGTACATTTGAAACACAAACCGTGCAGAAAGTTGTAACTTTTTTCTTCTAGAAACCCAAATCCTGCAGGAAGTTCACACAAAACTGCAATGTTCATGAAACACGAACCACACAGTAACTTCTTTTCAGAAAAACAGTAACACGAAACGCAATCTGTACAGTATGTTCTTCCTCAATACAGATCGAGCTACAATAGCGATACAGAGATCCGTCGCTAACGCAGTATACGCACACAATGAGCTTATATGCTAAAGCTCGCCTGCTATAATATATATATATACTACATAGGGTTCGCCGGTTGATACAATAATTGCCAACAGTCTTGTTGGAGCGACCGCAGCGAGCAAGACTTGGCACGGCACCGCAACGGGGGTTAGGATTAATCTGCTTGGGTCAATAAAATCAAGGTTCATTTGTTTGCACCCTTATAGCGTACGTAATCCTGTCGCTGATGCGACCAGCGAGAGTTAACGATAATAGTATGATTATAGTACGATTATAATTATGTTGTGTGTTAATTGTGTTCGACCTAGACTCTGAGACGGATTATAGTCGCTGCTGTTGTTGTTGTTGTTGCTGCAGTTGCTGCTGCTGTTTTTAATACTACTTTTTGATGCTGATTACCGAAAAAGACCAGTGCTACGTAAAACATATCGAACTCGTTCTCAAAGGACTTCTTCTTCTTGTTCTTTTGCGTTCCTGTTAGTCGCCAGTTCTCCAAGTACGATCAGAACTGTCAAAAGCATGAGAAAGCTCACACCGTACGCACTTTTTTCAGACCTCAAATTCATCCCCAAAACCAATAGGTTCACACCGTTGTATCAAAACACGCACTATTCAGACCTCAAATTCAGACCAAAACCAATAGCCCCACACCGCGGTAACAACACACCCACTTCCAGGATCTCAAATTCAGCCAAAACCAATAGCCCCACACCGCGGTAACAACACACGCACTTCCAGGATCTCAAATTCAGCCAAAACCAATAGCCCCACACCGCGGTAACAACACACGCACTTCCAGGATCTCAAATTCAGCCAAAACCAATAGCCCCACACCGTGGTAACAACACACACGCTTTTCAGACCTCAAATTCAGCCAGAAAACCAAGAGGTTTACACCGTTGTAACAACACACACGTTTTTCAGACCTCAGTCAGCCCAAAAACCAATAGATTCACACCGCTGCAACAACACACGCACTTTTCAGACCTCAAATTCAGCCAGAAAACCAAGAGGTTTACACCGTTGTAACAACACACACGTTTTTCAGACCTCAGTCAGCCCAAAAACCAATAGATTCACACCGCTGCAACAACACACGCACTTTTCAGACCTCAAATTCAGCCAGAAAACCAACAGGTTCACACCGTTGTATGCACCAACACATAAACTTACAAGACCTGAAATTCAGACAACAACCCAATGTCAAAACGCACTAGAAGCACAACCTTCAAACCTGACTGATTTTCAACCGATGGTAAAACCTCTACTCATACAATGACAAGAACCTTCAAGGACTCTGTACTGGCGGACAAGTATTCTTCTCTCGTCGACCTGACGAGTTGATTTAACTCTTCTCTCTCCCTCCGTCTCCTATCTGGGGCAAGTCTTCCGCTCTAGATAATCTAGCTTCCGTTCTCTGTGAAATAGATACAGCAAGTCTTCTGTTCAGACATTAGCGACATTATGTTCTCTGTTAACCCTGACATTAATAGGGCGAAGTCGGCTTCGCGAAGCTCACTGTACGAAGCTTTGGCATTGCATTTTCGGTAAAAAAAAATATAAAAAAAACCCACAGGACTTCGCAAAATCTTGGTGTAGTCAACTTCGGGCTCAATTACAAACAGCCTTTAGCGACAGGAAGTACATGTAGTACGTTCTCTGTCACCTATAGCAAGTCTTCTGTTCTGGATAATCTTCCGTTTCCTCACATCTACACCGTCTTGTGTTTTCTCTCATGTAAAGCAAGTCTTCCGTTCTGTCACGAGAAGCAAGTCTTCCCTTTTGTTAAGCTTAATATTAATTGGGCGAATTCGACTTCTAGAAGTCTACTTCACGAAGCTCGCTGCACAAGGCGTTGGCCCGGCACTGAATTTTCAGTAAAACAAAGACTTCGCGAAAGACCAATTCTATCTTTTATCCAGAGTAAGGCTCCAATTCTCTCTGTTATTCAGAGTAAGGCTCCAATTCTCTGTTATTCAGAGTAAGGCTCCAATTCTCTCTGTTCTCAGAGTAAGGCTCCCACTTCTTACCACGATTAAGGTTCCAAGTCTCTCTGTTATCCAGCGTAATGCTCCAATTCTCTCTGTTATCTGGAGTAAGGCTTCAAGTCTCTCTGTTACCTGGAATAGGCTCCAATTCTCTCTTTTATCTGGAGTAAGGCTTCAATTCGCTCTGTTACATGGAGTAAGGCTTCAAGTCTCTCTGTTACCTGGAGTAAGGCTCCAATTCTCTTTTAACTGGAGTAAGGCTCCAATTCTCTCTGTTACCTGGAGTAAGGCTCCAATTCTCTTTTAACTGGAGTAAGGCTCCAATTCTCTCTGTTATCTGGAGTAAGGCTCCAATTCTCTCTGTTACCTGGAGTAAGGCTCCAATTCTCTTTTAACTGGAGTAAGGCTCCAATTCTCTCTGTTATCTGGAGTAAGGCTCCAATTCTCTCTGTTTTCAGAGTAAGGCTTTCACAATACTTGCCACCAGTAAGGCTCCAATTCTTTCTGTTATCTAGAGTAAGACTCCAATTCTTTCTCTTATTTAGAGTAAGGCTCTAATTCTCTCAGTCTCTGTTATCCAGAACAAGACTCCCACTTCTGACCAAAAAGCTCCAATTCTCTATGTTATCCAGAGTAAGGCTCCAATTCCCTGTTTTCTAGAGTAAGGCTCCAATTCCCTGTTTTCTAGAGTAAGGCTCCAATTCTCTCTGAAACGAACATTGTAAGGCTCCACTTTTCGCTGTTAGCCAAGAGTTAGGCTCAAATTCTTTTTGTTATCCAGTACAAGGGGCTCGCACTTCTTACCAAATGTAAAGGCTCAAATTCCACGTCTCCCTGTTATCTACAGCAAATCGTCGGTTATTCGCTCATTCATTGGGAGGAAGATGACGAAGGGGTAGGGTCCAAAGTCCGACACCCTCAGACAAAATGCTGAATGTAACAATAGCCCCGAAGAAAAGAAAAGACCCAGCGACACTATGTCAAGGGGCCCGGGGCATAAAGATGGAGGACACGGCCCAGTGAAGATTCCAACAGCCGGTGTCAACGGTTTGGGGGGGGGGGGGCCACAATAAATCCACGCGCTAAGCCTGACACGCAAAGCCATGAGGGACAATCGTCTTCCCCGCTAGTGTCTAGATATATACCATCATATACCAGGACAGAACTGCCAGACAATGAAACAGCTGAGATACTTCTTCATGCTCAAGAGTGATGGTTGGTTTTTTGCTGAGAAAAACGCTGAGATTGCTTATACACCTCTGGTGGTTGTCCTTCGGGTCCGACGAAAACTTACACCTCTACACACTGAGCAAACGCTATAGGCGACTTATAATTTCACTGAACAGATGCTAGTTCTTATTTTATTCACTTTTTAACTACTTTTCTCTTCTTTGCTGGGCTGACGTTAAGATAATTTTACACAGGCCAAAAGCAGAGTAACCTCTCAACATTTAAGCAGGGCAGTGGTACTTTTTCATTGGGGAAAGAGTAAGTTACATTCTAAATTGAACTTTTCCCCTTGAGTGTTTACTATGTTTGCTACCTACTATTGCTAGTAGAACTATTGTTTGCTACCTACTATTGCTAGTAGAGCTATTGTTTGCTACCTCCTATTGCTAGTAGAGCTATTGTTTGCTACCTACTATTGCTAGTAGAGCTATTGTTTGCTACCTCCTATTGCTAGTAGAGCTATTGTTTGCTACCTCCTATTGCTAGTAGAGCTATTGTTTGCTACCTCCTATTGCTAGTAGAGCTATTGTTTGCTACCTACTATTGCTAGTAGAACTATGTACTACGTAACACTGTGTTTAAAACTGGTTACAGAAAGTGTGTTCAGAAGGGGAACACTTCACTTTAGAGTGTATACTTTTCCTCTTTTCAGAGGCTGACATATTTCTACACACTGGGGCAGACGTTAACGTGTTTTTTATAGTTAATTTTAACTTATTTTTTTTAAACTTTTCTAACTTATAGACTGGGAATCGAGACGAGGATGGTGGTGGTGGTGGTATGTACGTGTGCGTGTGCGTGTGCGTGTGTGTGTGTGTGTGTGTGTGTGTGTGTGTGCGTGTGTGTGTGTGTCTGTGTAGAGCGACTCCCACAAACCTACTCTACAGATCTTAATGAAACTTCACATACAAATTCTTCCAGATGATAATCCCCCCACTGTTGGCTAGGGAAGCCTTAGTACACATGTAGTCACGGTGTTGGCTCTTTTTTAAAAATTTATATATATATATATATATATTTTTTTTGAGGCCGACAGATAGACTAAATGTTTTTATATCGCTTCACGCGACTTGTCTTCTTTATTGAGCAGTTGTTACGATGATGCTAACAAACGTCTGTGTACCAGATTACCAGACACTACCATAGCATACGTCCAGACAGTTCAAATCAGAAACTCCAATAACAAGAGTTTACGTCAGCAATCCCAGGTGGGTACAATTGATGCAGAGCTGTGACTGTAACCGCTGGATGCAGCAATGCAGCCTACGTCAGTGGGAGACGAGACACACACGCAGATCGCATCCCTTTCTTTTTGCGTACACTGAGATGTCCCCGCCCACCCCCCCCCCCCCCATTCCCTTCCCTCCCTACCAAGTGACACAGGTGACACAGGTGTTCAATGGTGAGATTTTGTGTCCTCCGACAGGGAGGGTGGAGCGAGGGCTCTTGGGTCAAAGTGTTGGGAAGGGAGAGAGAGTGTCAGATAGACAGCTAGACAAAGACAGAGAGTGGATGAAGACGACGACGATGATGGTGATGGAAATTCATTTCATAACGTTTAAGAGAGAGAGAGAGAGAGAGAGAGAGAGATAGAGAGAGAGAGCGAGAGAGAGAGAGAGGCACCGAGAGAGACAGAGATAAAGAGAGAGAGAGGCACCAAGAGAGAGAGACAGAGATAGAGAGAGAGAGAGAGAGAGAGAGAGAGAGAGAGAGAGAGAGAGAGAGAGAGAGAGAGAGAGAGAGAGATTGATTGATTAAACTTTATTACAGAAGGATGGAGATTTTAGGCGTTGCCTAGTCTTACAATCTGTCCTTGCTAACTAACATGAATACAAAACAGAACATGAAAACATTATAAGAGCAGAGAGAGAGAGAGAGAGAGAGAGAGAGAGAGAGAGAGAGAGAGAGAGAGAGAGAGAGAGAGAGAGAGAGGAGAGAGAGAGAGAGAGAGAGAGAGAGAGAGAGAGAGAGAACGTTATACCGTGTTTCTTTCGCAAGCTGACATTAAATCCCCCCCCCCCCTCTCTCTCTCTCTCTCTCTCTCTCTCTCTCTCTCTCTCTCTCTCTCTCTCTCATTTCCTTTGTCTGTCTGTCTGTCTGTCTGTCTGTCTGTCTGTCTGTCTGTCTGTCTGTCTGTCTCTCTCTCTCTCTCTCTCTCTCTCTCTCTCTCTCTCTCTCTTCCCTCCCTCTCTTAATCTATCTTATGTTCGTCTTTGTCTCTCTTTTTCTCAGTCCACCCCCCCCCCTTCCCGGTGCACCCGAACACAAACAAAAATAAAGTGTTTATGCACAATCATGCAGGAAGCAGCAAGACCTACAAACCTGTGTACGCCCATAAAGCCTTTCCACCCACACTTTGACAGCACGTGAAAACACAAGTGTAGAAACGCACTTGTGTACGTTGTATAACGCGGCTGCCAGATGCCGCAATATTAATTATTATCACCATGCAGGAGACATCTGCGAGTGTGAACATAGTTTCATATTAATCATGCCCAGCGGTTTAGTTGAAATATTGCTTAGAATGTAAGTGGGATTGTGAAAGTGTGTGTGTATAAGTGTAAGGGGGGGGGGGGGGGGGTGGAGGGGGGGGGTTAGGGAGGGGATTCTGTCGGTGGTGGTCTCGATAGGTGGGGAGGCAGACAAAAAAGAGAGTCAGAAACAAATTGAAAATATGATTTTTTTCAGTAGTTACATATTTCATAAACGTATTTCGTATAATAGTTTTTGCTTTTCGGTCAACGTCCGGTAACGAAGGAAAGTTAAAATGCTGATACAGTGTTGAATGAAAAGAAAGAAAGAAAGAAGAAAGAAAGAAGAAAGAAAGAAAGAAATAAGAAAGAATGGAAGAAAGAAAGGAAGAAAGAACAAAAAGATAGAGAGAAAGAGCGAACAAAAGAAAGTAAGATTAAAGGAGGCTGTGAGGCAGAAGTAATTTTCAACTCGATCCTTTCCGCCAAAACACCAGCATTGTAGTTTTGCTGCCCATATTCAAAAACAATTGTCATCTTTTTCACGAGTTTTCATTCATAAGAAGCTGGATAATAAGGCCGAGGTTGATCTCCCAGGTCAACTTATGTGCAGACATGATAGTGCCTTATCCCCCTTCGTGTGTACACGCAAGGGCAAGACCAAGCGCGCACGGAAAAGATCCTGTAATCCATGTCAGAGTTCCGTGGGTTATGGAAACACGAAAATACCCAGCCTGCTCCCCCCGAAATCGGTGTATGCTGCCTGAATGGCGGGGTAAAAACGGTCATACACGTAATAATTCACTCGTGCAAAAACATGAGTGAACGTGGGAGTTTCAGCCCATGAACGAAGAAGAAAAATGATAAGGCCGTGATTGAGATTGATGAAAATGTAAGAGAAAGCGATATCATACGCTCCATGAGGACCGAAATAAAAAGCTGGTCTGACAACAAGGCACCAAACATCTTATAATTTTTGGATGTGGAAAATCTGTCGGTGTTCAGGAATAGGACTCTTTTTCGTCGTGAAAGAAACATTTTAAAGGCGGGCAATTGTGACATTCTCTCCGGAAGTCTTTCAGTAAGAAAAAAAATTATCTTTCACCGCTTGCAACATAAACCATCTCAAAGTTGAGGATCTGCAGATGGCCGGTGCATTATTCAACAAGCTCATTATTCAAATATATCGCAAGGGGTGACAGATAATTCGTTTCTTGACAAAAGACATCCGTAGTAAATGTCTCAATCAATGACAGTCATGGAATATACAACCGTCATGTTCTAGCACAATTATCACGTTCTACCAGTTTATATATACAATTATCCACCAATGTTTTTGCTTGCAGCTTTTTAGTCAAGTTTTGACTAAATGTTTTAACATAGAGGGGGAATCGAGACGAGGGTCGTGGTGTATGTGCGTGTGTGCGTGTGTGTGTGTGTGTGTGTAGAGCGATTCAGAGTAAACTACTGGACCGATCTTTATGAAATTTTACATGAGAGTTCCTGGGTATGATATCCCCAGATGTTTTTTTCTTTTTTTCGATAATTGTCTTTGATGACGTCATATCCGGCTTTTTGTAAAAGTTGAGGCGGCACTGTCACACCCTCATTTTTCAATCAAATTGATTGACATTTTTGTAAAGCAATCTTCGACGAAGGCCGGACTTTGGTATTGCATTTCAGCTTGGTGGCTAAAAAATTAATGAATGACTTTGGTCATTAAAAATCTGAAAATTGTAATTAAAATTTTGTTTTTATAAAACGATCCACAAATAACGTTCATCTTATTCTTCATCATTGTCTGATTCCAAAAACATATAAATACGTTATATTCGGATTAAACACAAGCTCTGTAAATTAAAAATATAAAAATTATGATCAAAATTAAACTTCCGAAATCGATTTAAAAACAATTTCATCTTATTCCTTGTCGGTTCCTGATTCCAAAAACATATAGATATGATATGTTTGGATTAAAAACACGCTCAGAAAGTTATAACGAGGAGAGGTACAGAAAAGCGTGCTATGCAGCACAGCGAAACCACTACCGCGCCAAAACAGGCTCGTCAGTTTCACTGCGTTTTTCACGAGCGGCGAACCACGGTCATTGTGAAAAAATGCAGTGCGTTCAGTTTCATTCTGTGAGTTCCACAGCTTGACTAAATGTAGTAATTTCGCCTTACGCGACTTGTTTTTTGTTAGCGGTTGTCTCCTCTTGGTTTAAAACTGAATCAACCCAAAAGCCTTTGTAATAGTTATGGTAATGCAATTTTCGTCACATTTCACGAGAAAAATCGAATCTGACCAAATTGACAAATAATGGCATTCTCTGCTGTTTTTTTGTTTGTTTTGTGAATCACAAAATTACTTGAAATTACGTAAATTACTCGAGTGAATTTTTGTATTCTTCAGTGCCGGAGACAGAGAGGAGACAGACAGACAGACAGACAGACAGACAGACAGACAGACAGACAGACAGACGCATGTACAGAAGAAAGGAGAGACACAGATATCGAAAACTGCATAGGAAAAAGATGAATCACACCACCACTGAGAAACTCTGCCCCCCCCCCCCCTTTTCTGAAAAATCACGAAAACTGACTACACCCAAAACGGGATAAAGTTCAGTATGCCATGCTGAAGTAAGCCACAAGACGCCCGCTTACTCATCATAGACATGTGTCTCTGTGACGTGTAACAATGTGACGACGCAATGACGACCCGACCTCGTCATAAAGGACAACAGAAATTATGTGACAGCGGTTATAATCCCTTACAAAACGGGGAGACTTTAATTAGGGACTGCTCATAAACCCGCTAAACTTTTCACCCGCAAATCTGCTGTTAAAAGTGCAAAGTCGCTCCTTTCTCAAGCTTACCCCCATTCAGGTGTTGCTTTTTTCCCCGAAAAGGAATTTTGCCTGTCACATCTCCCGCGTCTCATTTCCGTGTTCACGGTGTCACACAGCAGAGCCATGTAAGGGCAACGGGCGTACAGAACAATGAACTGCGGAAACACTCAGTTTGACCCGCATGTAAGGGCAACAAGAGTACAGGTCAATGAACAAAAAAACATAATTATTTTAAAGGTGGTCGTCTACATTTTTGCTTTTTTTCAATAATCTTATGGTTAGATTTCGCTAAAAAGTTATGTCAGATGATGAATGAACCATGGGGAAAAAGTTATAGAAAAAAAAATATGTAAATTTTTTTTTATTTTTGGGTAGCGTGACTCACGCTTCCAATATTTTGTTGTCTGTTTGCTGAGAACATGTGCTTTGCCTAAAAATACTGACCAATCAAATTCATGTCACTATGCTTATAGCCACGCCCAAACAAATGCAGCAACAGTTTGACACTGGAGCGCTGTCCACGCTTTTTTTTTTAAACGCACGAAATGCACAGGATTTGAGAGGAGTTTTGCGCTTGGCATTTTCCAAATAAGGATATCCTACTATGAGTACTACGCTGGACTACTACAATGAATTTTCAAACGGCCACACTGGCTTCGTCTTTCCTGATCGAAGGGGGTGTATTGTTGACTAGAGGAATACCCGGCTTCGCCGGGGTGAATCGCGAGACAGAGACAGACAGCGTGGCGGTTCATCACAATCACCGCTGCAGGCGAAGATTGAGAATTTTAGAGCTTATTTCTTAGCCCTATATTATCTGTTGTGGCTTCTCAAATGCCAGAACATACAGACAGACAGACAAAAGCCGCTAGACCCCATCACAAACAGAACTCTACAATCCACAGGTTTTTGCCCACACACACACACACAAACACACACAGAAGCCGTATATATATATATATATATATCCCATGACCTCCCTTCTTTGTCTCTGTTACTTCAGTATGGGTATATATGTTGTATTTTTATAGCTCAATAAATACATCATGGACTCCAAAAAATATATGATAGTGCAGATTCCGATTTGGGCAAAGGACTAATTTCCTCCCGACCTTTGACCTCGCTCGCGCCGAACAATGTGACACATTTGTATGAAGTTCTAAAATCGTATTGCACGGCTCAGAAAACCATATCAGTTGCACGCAAAAATGAATCTCAGAACTGATCTGATGTATGAGATGCAATAAGCAAAAGTTTCTTTCATTATGAAAGCAATGCAGGTCGAAAAAAACGAACATTCAACTTACAAGATAACCAGATGCTAGCGAACCAAAACAAAAACACGAGTACCCTCCCCTTGCATCGTTAGCAGACGACTTTTGAGAATCTGTCGGTAGTGTGTTTTGCCGGTGTGCGCCTTCAGCTATCAAACATCGGCTGTTTCACGTGTTTTGCGAGCAAGTCTACTCTTTTGCCTGGCTCTGCAGTAAGTCCACATATTTTTCCGTAATCCAGTCATATTCCTTCAAAATGCAATCAATCGGCGATGACGGACGTGTCGGTCGCGTTTTCCTCTCACCCATACCAGTTTAAGTTCATCCATGCAAACACACTCGCAAAACAGTTTATCACGTAGATACATTTCAAACAGGGAGCAAATGGTTAAATCTAAACCTACATATTTGTTCCCTAAGATTTGCTTCTCTGTCAATAAGCCTAATTACACACGTTCGAGAAAAACAACGTGGAATCAATTCTGAATCGAGTAAGCCAAATGGGTCCCAAACCCGTTTCGCCCGTTCTGCCGACCTGAAACGCAAAACAAAAGAATTGTGCGCTTCAACTAAATTAATTTCTATTCGACTTCATTACTTTCTTGCAACTTATGAACCTTTACTTAAAGCTTTTAAATGGTCTGAAAGTAGTGTTACCGCGTACTTATCGATGCACTCATTCGTGTTATTTTTTCAGCGACGGTCACTTAGTTTAAGGTTGCAAAAGGGCTAAGTCTCGCTGGCAACAGTTTTACCCTGCACAGATCGCAACAGTGCCGCTAGTAGTCTACACTTTGTGTTTGATGGTAGAATGGGATATACAGATTACAACACTCGTGGTTTTTTATATGGCTTGTATTTCAGTCAAGACCCAGCGGGAATATCAATCGAGAGACACTCGCCAAAGGCTCGTGTCTCCCGATGATATTCATCCGCTGGGTCTTGACTGAAATACAAGCCATATAAAAAACCACTCGTGTTGTAACCTATACGTATATCTATATCTATAAATATATAGAGATAGGTGAGAGTGTATTTTTCGCGTGGCTATAAATTGATTCGACCTTTTCACTTTGACAGTAAGAACAACTTACGGGTGCAAGGGAAGCGTTCTGGACAGCGTAGTGACATTCTAAAAATAGTTACTCAGAAACGGGAATTTGGGGTGAACGGCGCGAGACAGAGACAGACAGCGTGGCGGTTCACCACAATCACCTTTGAAGGCGAAGTCCTGTCAAACGGGATTGAGAATTTTAGAGCTTATTTCTTAGCCCTATATTATCTGCTGTGGCTTCTCACATGCCAGTACATACAGACAGACAAAAGCCGCTAGACCACATCACAAACAGAACTCTACAATACACAGGTTTTTGCCCACACACACACACAAACACACACACACACACAGAGAAGCCGTATATATATATGCATATCTGTATCTATAAATATATAGAGATAGGTGAGAGTGTATTTTTCGCGTGGCTATAAATTGATTCGACCTTTTCACTTTGACAGTAAGAACAACTTACGGGTGCAAGGGAAGCGTTGTGGACAGCGCAGTGGACAGCGCAGTGACATTCTAAAAATAGTAGTAACTTACAACTGAACGGGAAAGCCACACGAAGGAAGGGAGATAAACGCCAAACACTGGAGAAGATAAGGAAGAGTTACTTATAATGGTGAAATGAACACAAAAACCAAAATCAGTTCAGCGCTGCGCGCTGAGAGCACGTGTTGAAATATCTCATCGATGATATTGTGTCCGGGGTGTAGCTGAATACGGTGTCCAAATTTGAAAAAGATCCACCGAGAACTTTGGCGTTGTGATGTGGTGTAGCGGCTATGGTGTGTCGGTATGGGGGCCCGGGTAGCTGAGGTGGAACCAAAATAGCTGAGGTGGAACCAAAATCGGTTCAGCGCTGCGCGCTGAGAGCACGTGTTGAAATATCTCATCGATGAGGTTGTGTCCGGGGTCTCTCTGAATAAGCCCACCAAATTTGAAGCAGATCCATCGAGAACTTTGGCCGTGCATGGCGAATACACAAATACACAAACACACAGACACACAGACACACAGACACAAGTCGTATATATATATATATATAGATAGTAGTAGTCCAGAGGACGATGCCTTCCGCCTAGGTAAAACTCGGTGAGTGACCCCGGGTAAGAAGGTCAGTGTATGTAACCTGGAACAGGAAGAGTTTCCTCTCAGACATCAAAGGAGACCGTCCCACAGGTAAAACTTGCTCATTGGCAAGTATGGGACATTGACCCGAGGTCTCAGTTGGTGAGCAACCACTCACAGAATACGTAGGCTGCACATCAATTAATTATTGAGTTGTCGTTCTAACTGCCCCTTCCCAACCCCTCCCATCGCCTTCATGTTCCTTCAACCTATTGGGCTATCCGGACCCAGTTCACATGGTGGTCACAGTGTTTGACACTTATTGACGTTCACAATAGGAACAAGAGACTGCAGATGAGACGAACAAGAACGAGATAACTTTTTGCGTTCAGTTCCATCACAGTAAGTGAAGAAGGTTCCAAAAAGAACCTTGTCCGGGGCTTGCGGTAAGTGGTGGGGGCGGATAAGACATGATTTGTTTGTTTGTTTGTTTGCTTAACGCCCAGCCGACCACGAAGGGCCATATCAGGGCGGTGCTGCTTTGACATATAACGTGCGCCACATGTTCACACAAGACAGAAGTCGCAGCACAGGCTTCATGTCTCACCCAGTCACATTATTCTGACACCGGACCAACCAGTCCTAGCACTAACCCCGTAATGCCAGACGCCAGGCGGAGCAGCCACTAGATTGCCAATTTTAAAGTCTTAGGTATGACCCGGCCGGGGTTCGAACCCACGACCTCCCGATCACGGGGCGGACGCCTTACCACTGGGCCAACCGTGCCGGTGGATAAGACATGAGGGAAAAGGGCAAACACAAAGACTAAGACAGGTAAATCGAGATTTAAAACACACACACATACGTACGTACGTACGTACACACGCACGCACAAGCACGCACGCGAGCCCCCACGCACATACACACACACACGCACACGCACACGCACACACACACAGACTTACACAAACCAGGTTACTTCCAATGACTGACCGGACAGTAACTGCAAACTGACGCACAATGCTCGTCTGGTCATTTACCTAATAAGCTTTCCAATCGACCCGGTCAATCGCTATCTCTTCCACGCAGAACGGTCATCTCTTCTACGCACCCACCCGGACATCACGAAAAGACGTCACTGACCAACAAAACCACCCCCGCACACACACACACACATGCGTGCACGCACAATCACCAATCCCGCACAAGCTGAAGAGCCCCAGGTT
>NW_027126441.1:7500-30000 GCF_037325665.1 Littorina saxatilis | reverse complement strand
TACCATGTTCAATTGAATAAAACGTTGTTTAAATCAGAGGGGAGGGAGGGAGAGTTAGAGAGGGAAGGAGAGAGGAAGGGAGAGAGAGATGGAGGGAGAGAGAGGGAGAGGGGAGACAGAGAGTGAAAGAGAGGGAGAGAGGGGAAGAGAGACAGACAGAAAAAAGAATGGAACTTAACTGAACTGTACTTTACAAGCAATGACAGAGATAAAAGGCTGGGCCTTTTCTTCTTGGACAAACACTCATCCACAATCAATTCATCAATCAATCAAACAAACAAACAAAAGAGAGAGAGAGAGAGAGAGAGAGAGAGAGAGAGAGAGAGAGAGACACACACACACAGACAGACAGACAGACAGAGACAGAGAGACAGAGAGATAGAGACAGAGAGAGAGACAGAGACAGAGTCAGAGACTGACAGACAGAGGCAGAGAGACACACAGAGAGAACAAGAAGAGCAAACGCTCGATCGAGTCACTTTCGCAGTTCTGAATATTATATGAGGCATCAGATGGACAGGAAGAAATTGCTATTCACAACACAATGAGTCACGTTCACATAAAATTTGAGCCCGGTCACTTTTATAGTTTCCGAGAAAAGCCCAACGTTAAGTTGTGTGTTGCCGAACAGAAAAGGCTAGTTATCTCCCTTGTTTTTCTGATAACGTTCGTAAAAGGCTACAGATGTAAATACTTTGATGTAAAGAATAATCCTACAAAGTTTCAATCACATCCGATGAACTTTGTCAAAGATATAAAATGTCTAATTTTTCCTTTGACGCTGACCTGTGACCTTGAAAAAGGTCAAAGGTCAACGAAACCATCGTTAAAGTGTAGAGGTCATTGGAGGTCACGACTAAACAAAATATGAGCCCGATCGCTTTGATAGTTTCCGAGAAAAGTCCAACGTTAAGGTGGTGTCTACGGACGGCCGGACGGACGGCCGGCCGGACAGACTAACACTGACCGATTACATAGAGTCACTTTTTCTCAAGTGACTCAAAAATGCTTATATATATATGTAAAAACGAATCTCTACGCCACGAACGACACGCTGGCAAACAACCATTGCGTCATGCTGGTGATGTCATTCTGCCTTGTTTTATTATGTATGTCGGTATTCACGATCACAACAACCTGCATAATGTTCTTATGATAGCTAAACGGATGAGAGGCTGTCGCTCTCTCTGTCTCTCTCCCATATCCCCCCTCCCCCCCTCTCTCTCTCTCTCTCTCTCTCTCTCTCTCTCTCTCTCTCTCTCTCTCTCTCTCTCTCTCTCTCTCTCTCTCTCTCTCTCTCTCTCTGCGAGAGAGCACAATGTTATGAAAAATCAAAATTGAAATAACATTATTTTTCTCCCACACAATTAAAATTACAAACAGGAAACTTCTTAGCACGTAAGGGAAGTTTAAGGTAGGCTTGATATAGACCTTTGATTGGAAATCACATTATCATCATTCATAAGATTATCATATCGCGACTTCATAAAGTAGGTTAACTAAATACATTCAAAAGCATTTTAACAATACTCCCGCTTTTGTTTTTACTACATTATCATTATTTACCTTACAACAGTAAAAGAGGGGAGGGGAGGGGAGGGGAGAGAAAAAGAGAGAGAGAGAGAGAGAAAGAGAGAGAGAGAGAGAGAGAGAGAGAGAGAGAGAGAGAGAGAGAGAGAAAGAGGGAGAGAACAAGAGAAAAAGACAGAGGGAGGGAGGGAGGGAGGGATAAAGAATCAAAGAGAGAGAGAGAGAGAGAGAGAGAGAGAGAGAGAGAGAGAGAGAGAGAGAGAGAGAGAGAGAGAGAGAGAGAGAGAGAGAGAGAGAGCGCAATACAACCCAATCAACAAAGAACTCAAGGTGACCTTAAAGATCACAACTGAAGACCAAGAATTCAAACAATCCAAAGGTTAAAAGGGTGGCCGTTTTTTATTTGACATATAAATCACAACATATTCAAAATTTGTCGGTGCGCCCGTTGCCACGTTGGGTAATGAATTGTAAACTCTTCCAATTAATGTCAATGTCACAACAAATGTCGTCGATTTGTTTTCAGCCGTTAAAATGTAGATCAGCAACACCGTAAGTTTCATGAACTTGTCGCTAACTCATCAGTTATGTCGCTCGAAATGAGAGAGAGAGAGAGAGAGAGAGAGAGAGAGAGAGAGAGAGAGAGAGAGAGAGAGAGAGAGAGAGAGATGAATTATTAATTTGATGTGTTGCTCCTAGGCACACGGGAAAGGGGGGTGGGTAAATAAAAGGGGGGGGGGGGGGGGGGTAAGGGGAAAATCTTCTTCTTCTTCTTCTTCGGCGTTCCAGGAGGAAAAGTCAATGTGTTAGCAAAAGCCTGACCAAACAATAAAACGTAGATATATCTAAATAATTTAAAGGCATACTAACGCACTCCCGTGTTTACAAAGTGTAGTTTGCCCACAATCGATGTCAAACGCACCATAAGACCATATAATGACGATACGTCACCATGCGCGGACCATAATACATGCATTACAGCTTGTTCTAGCCTCTGAAAAAGTGAGGATGTCAACAAAGCCGCGGTGTTCTCTCCCTTGCATCAACGTTACATGTGTTGCCAAATCTATAAATAGGACGATCCAGATCAAAATGAAAATTCAAATATCTCAACATTTAAGGGGTCCTAGACCACAATATTTTGCAGGGAACTTAATTTAGTCTGTCTCCAGCTGTTGGTAAAGCAATTAGCGTGTATAGTCATCGAGTACATATGGCTTTAACTTATCCATTATAGATTTGAACATTCTATAATTCACGAATTAGCCGCGCGCGTGAGAGAGAGAGAGAGAGAGATTAAGGGAGTGTGTGTGTGTGAGAGAGAGAGAGAGAGAGAGAGAGAGAGAGAGAGACGGAGAGAGAGAGAGAGACAGACAGACAGACAGACAGACAGACAGAGCACGGATAGCGGGAAAGGGGGACAACTTGAACGTGTGCGTAAAGGGAGAGCATCAGGAAGATCACTTGAAAAGTGCTAAGTCATGTTTGCTGAAAACAACTCCTATACATCACAAAACACAAACAACAACACTCTTAACCTTGACACCTCTCTCTCAATCTTCTCCTATCGTCCCTCCTGTACCGCATCCTCTCGGCCAGACAACGTTTCACTCACATGCAAAACTCGTCACAACAAACCAGCTCAGAGGAGACAGACGACGGGAGCAAAAGAAGTCAAACCATTTCCTCCTCAACCGTCTAGACACGTGTTATTTGCTCAATCCCCTCAGTCCCCCAAACACAACACACACACACACACACACACATGCTCAACGCACGCACAATCACACACACACACACACTCACACACACGCTTGCACACACACACACACAACACCACCACACCACGCACACACACAGATCAATCCTCCTCCGAACACACACGCGCGCGCGCACACACGCACGCCCATACACACACACACACACACACACACACAAAAGCTCAAATCCCCAGTGAAGTTTTAACATACAACTCCTCTCTGTCCTCTCATCGCCTCTTCGTTGTTTTGCAAACAATGCAAACGGCGTCTGTGAAAAACACAGACATGAATGCGACAACAGAACAAGCCCCAAACGAACTTCAATATTTGCTGCTAACTCCTATTTTTCTTCGCGTTGCGTATTGCAACGTTTGCGCACGATACAGTGACGTCACAGCAGATTCTCGAAACTGCTCAAATTTTGAAGACACATGGAAAAATCCAGACCCCTGGTAAATTTTTGTCGTTGGTTTGTGTAGTTAAGTGACAATGTGATTTTGTGTGCACTGAACTGGAGTTGAACGTACGGTACTACGTGTGCATTTCCTCGGTGTGCATTTCAATTGTTGTGCGGTGTTTTGTTGTGAGAAACGGTGACGCTGGTAGTTTTCGCGCTTTTTTGTACGCCCTCTAGAACAAACAGTACTTTCCATAGTCATCTGATGAACTCACACAGTTTTTATATTTGTTATACTCTCTCCCTTAATACGTTGACAAATTGTATGTTTGACCTATGCTTGACATAAGCTTAATCCACTACTCACACTAAACACTCACAGTTTATATCGTCCCCATGACGTAAACACTAACACTTAGCAATTCCCTTTCCATACGTTCAAGTTTTCGCTTTAACCCATTGACTGCACACACACACACACCGACGACATCAAAGTCACTCCTTTTCTCTCACACTAAAATAACCAGTTAAATTGAAAAATAAGACAAGACCTTCACTATTAATCTATCTGAGCCTGCATGCCCTTGCACACACACTCACACACACACATGCACACACTGCCCCAAAAACGCACACACACACACACACACACAAACACTGACCCAAAGAACGCACACACACACATATTGCCCCAAAGAACGCACACACGCACACACAAATACACACACACACTCTCTCACTTAACTTTCTCCTACTCTGCTCCCTCCTCAACCCCCCTCCCCCGCCCCCCCCCCCCCCCCCCCCCCCCCGAAGCCTCTAGCATTTCCTCACAAACGATTTCCGTTCCCTGTTGGCACAAGAGCCAGGCCCGTTGATAAGAAGCATCTTTCTCCTACTCCCGACACAAGTGTGTGTACGAAGGTGGGTGTGCATAACACAACAAGAACAAAACAAAACGCACAACAACAGACTGTAACAGTGCAACAGACAAGCACGGTACATGGTGCATGCCGAAACACTGAGACGGGGTGCGCAACACTCTACTTGTTCGGGAAAGAGAGTTGCTGTGTGTGCTACTCGTTACTCTGTCAGTGGGTGTGTGTATACACGTGCGTGCGCGCTTGTGCGAGTGTGTTACAGTCCCACCCTGAGTGTGTGTGTGAGTGTGTGTGTGTGTGTGTGTTTAGTGTGTGTGTGTGTTTTGTGTGTGTGTCAGTGTGTGTGTGCGTGTGTTTTGTGCGTGTTAGTGTGTTAGTGTGTGTGTATATGTGTGTGTTAGTAAGTGTGTGTGTGCGAGCGTGCGTGCGTGTGTGTGTTGTGTGTGTGTGTGTGTGTGCACGCGCGTTCGTGCGCGAGCATTTATAGCTTATACACTTACACACGCGTCCAACCCAATCCCACCACAAGAAAAATGTTCATTCAAAATGAACAGCGTCGATGCAATGTCCACCAAAAATTTATTTTGGAAAGTGTTAAAGGTTAGGGTCAAAAGTTAATGAATTGCATGTTGTGCTGGATATATAAATTGTTTATTTCAGTCAATGCTTGATTCATAAGTACATTTTTCAGCATGGTGCATCTACAGGAGGGTGCTCCAACAATGATGCATAGTGCCAACATTTAGTGCAAACTTTTCACAACAGTGCATTATTACCACAAAGCGCATACAGCGATTATATAGTAGCAAGTTGCACTAAACATTTGAACAAAATGCATTTTGTTCAAATGTTAACAGCACAGCACCAAGTTTTGCATAAGTGCACAACAGCACTGACCATTTCACAAAAGTGCATAACAGCTGTGACAATTTTACAAAAGTGCATTGACCATTTCAGGCAGATGGCTAACATGCAGATTTCGCTTTTGTCTGTCTTTCTTTGAAAAGTAGGCATGTTCAAGATCGATGAAGTCATGAGCAATTGGGTTAGATGACAGAAAAGATTCAAAAACGTCAGATTCAGTTAGATGACAGAAAAGATTCAAAAACGTCAGATTCAGTGTTTTGGGCACTGTTGAACAGGAACATTCTCTCCTGTTAAACAAATGTGGGTTTAATTCAAAAGCAACATTGTCACAGATAGGCTAGTGTTACATTTCTGTAAAGTTTCAAAAACATCTTCCATGTTTTGGTTACTGTTGAACAGAGGCATATTTTCCTGTTCAAAAAAGTCTGACACAAATTGTCGTAGTTGTGGGTTAAGGTTCGATCTATACTGTCCTTCAAACGAGTCGTAGAACCGTCATTGTCACAGATAGTGTTACATTTCTGTTTTACATTCAAACGAGTCGTAGAAGTAGTAGTACATTTGCGTTTGGTTGTTTTTTCTTTTAGATTCCTGTCACTCATACTAGCAGTATTGATTGAGGTACATAAATCTGTTGATGTACAGGGATGACTTGTTTGTAATGAATCCTTGTTTCCTCCACATTGAGTTTGCATTGCAGTTGGACAGAAATGAACAGGTGTTAATTGATAAACACATTGATAATGGCTTTTGAGAAAATCAATCAATTCTGCAAAGGAATTAACTTGATGACATCAAAACTGCAGCGCCATTTGAAGAATGGTTACCATTTCTGTTTCTTTGATGGGAATCAAACAAATAAAAACATTGACTATCCAAGTTACCATGAATGGCAATAGTTGACTCCTGAAAAGTAGCAAGGATATAATTTGAGACGATAAACGCCTGATGCAATCCCTCCTCAAGGTCAGTCAACTCAAAACCTTCATCATTCGCAACATCAGTAGGCAACACAGCAGCATTCGTATGTCCAGAAATCATGTCGAAAAAATATTACATTTCAAAAGCATGTCCAACCACAGTTGTTGGCAAGTGTTCGTGTCCGAAGTAGCCTTCAGTGTGTGTATATGTATTCATGTGACAGAGAACGTGACCTCATTGTTCAATCCTCTCTCTCTCTTCTTTCTCATTCGAACGCACACACGCAAGAACGTAGCCTACGCACGCATGCACGCGCACGCACACACACACACACACACACACACACACACCCCGCTGACGCACACGGCAAACCACGCACACACACACTGACTGTCGGCAAGCATCTCTTTTTGTTTTCTTTACCTTTGTTTATTGTGTTTTCGATATTTGTGTTTATTTTTTGCTTGACTTATCTGTTTTATTTTAATGTTTGCTATCCACATCGTGTGATAAATGTTTCTTCTCAGTCTCCGAGTCAGTTTAGTTTCTGCACGCCGCTTTGGTACTCCTTGTTTTTCTAACTGGTGTATTGTGCGCGACTGATTTGCGGATTTATTTTTATTCCTTTCATATGCAGTTGAAGTGTTGTGGGTGTTATTGTCTGTATATGCTATGTTGCGTCTGTGTATGCCTACAAGAATTTTGGGTGTAATGTGCCTGTGGTCTGCTCGCAGTCGAGCACAGAAAACATGGCGGCGCCCTGAGGCAAATTCGTGGAAAGTCTTCCCGACCGCAGATACCAGCGTCGTCCGCGACGCTGGAACAACACCCCCTCGCACACACACAAGTGGACCCACTCCCCCCAAAAAAAAAACCACACACACAAAAACACACACCAAAACAACCACACAAATCGGCCAAAACATTTCATACAATGTTATGGTTACACCACCCCGGACTGTCAATCAGAGTGGAGGACTGCCATCACAACATGCTTCACGTGCACGTATTTCAACACTGCCTGCACAGCTGTGGACGTGCAGTAAAACAACAGCGTATGAAAGGGCGCAAAGTCAAGGGCAGAAATTATGACATCAACCTAATTCGTCATCTGAGGTCATGTTTGTTGTCGTTTCCTATTACCTCTTAGCTTGTAGTGTTCATGTACTGTTGAAGTCATAGGTCAAGGTTCAAGTTACTGTTTTGATTTCAAACAGTATTACTCATACATTGCCATTGACATTGACACACGGGCACGTGTCAGCGAGAGTCGGTAAGTGCATGAGCGCGCGGTCACACACACAGACACACGCACGCACACACGCAGGTACATATAATCACACACATACCCGTGCCCTCACACACATCATAGACACACACAGACGCAGGCACACACACACACACACACACACACACACACACACACACATATATATACACGCAGGTACACACACACAATCAACACAAACACACACACACACACACACACACACACACACACACACTCCATCTCCTCTTCGACCCCAATTCACCCCCCTTTACACACACACACACACACACACACACACACACACACATTTTCACCGGACGTTTACACTGAATTTACACCCTTACTTTACTTGCACGATTTACGTAGCGAAGGTTTACGAGTGTCTTGTCAACACACACACAAACGATCAATACGAACCGAAAGACACTTCAAGGGTACAAGATCTCCTCCTGTCACTTTTAATACCTCGGGCGACCTTAGCTTGCATGAAAGAGGATGAGAAAATTGTGACAGTGCATATTACAAAACCCCCTCTTCATCGAGATTGTGCAAATTGTGCAAACAATCGAGATTTGTGCAAATTGTGCAAACATTTATTGGACACCTTGATAAATAGAAACCATTTGCTTGTTACGTGGGTACGGAGGACACTGAAGAGGATCATACACGGTAAATCATGTGTTTGCAGAAGACAGTATGATATATACCCTTGACCGAAGCAGAAAGAACTGAATAAACAGTTAGGTGTAAAACGCACAGGCGCAAACACTTCGACAACTTCCAGACGTAAAACCCTCTTGCAGCACACACACGCACGCACGAACGCACGCACGTACGCTCGCGCACACACACACACACACATTAATTAATTAATTAATTAAATTATTCTTCCTGGTTGCTTCCTGAGACGTTCACATCTGTAGCATTGCCATTACCTAATTTAAAATCTAGAGTCCACAAGGAGATTAAACTGCGACGAGCCTCTCTCATCCCTTCCTCTATAACTATATATGATGACATCCACTCTCTTTATATCTGACATCCACTCTATATCTATCTATATATATATACGACTTGTGTCTGTTTGTCTGTGTGTTTGTGTATCTGTCTGTGTATTTGTGTGTTTGTGTATTTGTGTATTCGCCATGCACGGCCAAAGTTCTCGATGGATCTGCTTCAAATTTGGTGGGCATATTCAGGTAGACCCGGGACACGACACAACCTGGTCGATATTTCAACACGTGCTCTCAGCGCGCAGCGCGGAACCGATTTTGGTTCCACCTCAGCTATTTTGGTTCCACCTCAGCTTACTACTATTTTTAGAATGTCACTGCGCTGTCCACTGCGCTGAGCGTCTTCGGATATTCCCGGCGTTCTGTTACTGTTACTATTTTTAGAAGGTCAACGCAGTGTACAGAACGTAAATTGGACCCGTAAATTATCCTCACTGTAAAAGTGCAAAGGTCGAATCAATTTACAGCCACGCGAAAAATACACTGTCATCTATCTCTCTATACATACGGCTTCTCTGTGTTTTTGTGTGTGTGTGTGTGTGTGTGTGTGTGTCTCTCTCTATATGAGCAACACCTGTGCATTGTTCAGTTCTGTTTGTGATGTGGTCTGGCGGCTTTTGTGTAATTTTATGTACTGGCCTTCCTTTGAGAAGCCATAACTTGCTCAGTCCTGTTTGAGTGGAGTTCGCCTCCAAAGGTGATTAACACGGTTACATTCGTCGACAAGGATGGGACTCGATATGGTCAGGAATGGCATTATGGCCACTGAATCATTTTCGTGCTGTTCCCATTCCACGAATCTGGGAGGGACCTAAGCTTGGCGGGTCCATTGTTCGGACCCGGCGAAGCCGGCGTACGGCTCTAAGTACTTCTTCCCGGCGAAGCCGGCTACCCGGCGAAGCGGGTATTCATTCTAGTACGTCTATATATATATATACGACTAGTGTCTGTCTGTCTGTCTGTTCGCGATGCACGGCCAAAGTTCTCCGTGGATCTTTTTCAAATTTGGACACCGTATTCAGCTACACCCCGGACACAACCTCATCGATGAGATATTTCAACACGTGCTCTCAGCGCGCAGCGCTGTGCGCGCTGAACCGATTTTGGTTTTTTTGGTCTGGATCCACTACCAGTAACTCTTCCTTATCTTCTCCAGTGTTTTCAGCCGCGATTATCTCCCTTCCTCCGTGTGGCGTCAATCCATATTCCCGTTACTACGTTACTATTTTTAGAAGGTCACTGCACGTTACTATTTTTAGAAGGTCTCCAGTGTTTTGCGCGTTTATCTCCTTTCCTTTATGCGCCGGCGAAGCCGGCGTGTCCCAGGCGCAGCCTGGTATTCGGCTCTACTTCTTCCCGGCGAAGCCGGTACCCGGCGAAGCGGGTAATCATCTAGTATATATATATATATATATATATATATATATATATATATACACTAGATGAATACGCGCTTCGCAGGTTACGGCTTCGCCGGGAAGAAGTCGAGCCGAATACCCGGCTGCGCCGGGGACCCGGCTGTGCCGGGTGAACGCCGGCTTTGCCGGCGCACCGCACGTAGGAGAAAAAAGATTAAAAAAACCTGGAGAAGAGTAAAAATAGTATAACGGGACTATGGATTGAGCGTTGTCGACAGTGACCTTCTAAAAATAGAAACGGGAATATGGATTGACGCCACACGAAGGAAGGGAGATAAACGCTGAAAACACTGGAGAAGATAAGGAAGAGTTACTGGGAATGGATCCAGAGAAAAACCAAAATCAAGAGCACGTCTTGAATTATCTCATCGAGCAGGTTGTGTCCGGGGTCTACCTGAATATGCCCACCAAATTTGAAACAGATCCATCGAGAACCTTGGGCGTGCATCGCGGACACACACACACACACACACACACACACACAGACAGACACAAGTCGTATATATAGATATGACAACCGCCCTGATATGGCCCTTCGTGGTCGGCTGGGCGTTAAGCAAACAAACAAATAGATATGACATCCACTCTCTTTCCTCCCGTTATAAGTGAATAAGCCTTAATCCGTCTTAGAAACTGAAATACGAAGAGTCGAACCCCATCTAAAATATTGCCCCGCATCCCCACCCTGGAAATCTCTTGTTCCCAACTACTTTTCCTTCATCCCCTGGTTAAATATAATATGACATGCAGCTATCGGGAGGACGTCAGCAAGGCGTCAGCCAAAATTAACTTCAGACTGAATGTTTCTCTGCCAATTTCAAGCGGTACCATTATCTTGAGGGAGAAAAGCATGTCAAGATCTTGCAACTGAAACAGATTTGTGATGTAATTCGATCGATTTTACCCCAAAATCGATTTATTCGAAAACGCACCGAGCGGTTACGTCCCTTGAATAAGAAAAGAAACATTTTGCGTTGAAGCTAATTTTCAAAGTCAAAATACTATTTCCCATCACAAATTAGGATCCAAGTGGGGAAAACATGGCACAAAGTTCGATTAGCAGCACTTTGGAGGGGAGGGGAATAGTCAGTATTAAGTGTGTGTGAGATAAACAAAGCAGACTGACGTCCTCCCTGTAGCTGCAAGTGACCATGTGTCCTTGCTTCGTCATACCTTGGCCAGGTACGTCTGTTTTCGTACCCAGTCCCTTGTTTAAGCCCTATTTTTTACCATTCAAAGAAAGCTGTTTCGCACCTAGCAGTAAAAGCATGGTTTGAAACCCGGTTTAACAAAATGTTGGGTATGAACACCGGCGTAACGCGTAAACGTTCGGCACTTGGGCCTTCCCCATGCTGCGACAGCACATAATAATTCGACAATTCACAAACACTGCGACCATAACCATCTCCCCAGACGTCCCAGTGTCGGTCGCGGCAGGAGACATCATAAAACACCGCCATCACAAATCTTACAACGGCGACCGTTCCGCGCAGAAAACTGATGGAATGTGAAAGCAGTGAATAAGGAAAAAGAAATACATATGAAACAAAACTTTTGGCTTGCTCGAAAAGGGGAAAATCTCTCTTCAAATGCAGTCTGTAACAGCTTTCAGGGGAGCAAAAAACGCCAACCGTTTCTTTGCCTGAAGCTTGGTTTGATGGTGTATGATTGCTTTGTTCTGTTAGAAGTCTGACATACTGGTCTGTATTTACCATATAAAAGTATACGAATACACAAAAGAAAGAGAGATAAGTGTGTGTGTGTGTGTGTGTGTGTGTGTGTGGGGGGGGGGGTTACAGTGTACCAGCAACATGCTCCCCCCATCCCTCCACATCACACTCAAAACGCAAAAAAACACCCAGCTACGTGATACAAATCCTCATCAAATTATGCCGTATGTCTAACCCAAACAATAAAGCCAAAACAGAAACAGGCATGATTGACGTCAATCAATAACTATGACCGCAGTCTGACCTCCACGTGACCTCGTTGTCTTAACAATTACAGGGGGCGAAAACAAACCAACTGCGAACTTTAAAAAAGCCACCGAGAGAAAGAGAAAGAAAGAGAGAGAGAGAGAGAGAGAGAGAGAGAGACACACACACACACACACACACACACACACACACAGAAAGAGACACTGACACAGAGACAGAGACACGGATAGAGACATAGTCAGGCAGAGAGAGAGAGAGAGAGAGAGAGAGAGAGAGACACACACACACACACACACACACACACGCACACACACACACACACACACACACACACACACACACACACACACACAGACAGACAGAGAAAGAGGGAGACAGAGAAACAGGGGACGAGGGGGTCACCTTTTAAGGCACTATGTGAACCCCAGTTATCAAAACAAAACAAAAGCTGGTGTACTGTTACAGAATGACGTCAGCAAGGCCCGTGGATGTACCAACCCACATCTTTCTTTATTTGGTGTTTAACGTCGTTTTCAACCACGAAGGTTATAATTATCGCGACGGGGAAAGGGGGGAGATGGGATAGAGCCACTTGTCAATTGTTTCTTGTTCACAAAAGCACAAATCAAAAATTTGCTCCAGGGGCTTGCAACGTAGTACAATATATTACCTTACTGGGAGAAAGCAAGTTTTCAGTACAAAGGACTTAACATTTCTTACATACTGCTTGACTAAAATCTGTACAAAAATTGACTATATTCTATACAAGAAACACTTAACAAGGGTAAAAGGAGAAACAGAATCCGTTAGTCGCCTCTTACGACATGCTGGGGAGCATCGGGTAAATTCTTCCCCCTAACCCGCGGGGGGGGGGGGGGGGGGGGGGGGGGCACCAACCCACATGCCACAGTGTGACGCACATACGATCCATACAATTAAGTGTCTGCACAAAAGGTCAAATGAGACAAACGCAAGAAAATCACAGTCAAAAGCTCATGTTAAATACGAACATTAATGGGTGCACGTCTACGATATATACGTTTTTCCGGTTCAAATACAAGGACGTATAATATAAGGAAGCAAAATATATAGAAGTGTAAAACAAAAAGATTAGTCTTATAAGAAGACAATACAGTCTCATCCGGTATCCCTCAAAGTTTGAAAGCACAGTTCCAAAGAACGGTCCACATCCATTTTCAAGGTGGAGGGGGGGGGGGGAGAGGCGACGAGGTTGGGGGTTGGGGCGGTTACGTAAAAAATCTGGGCAACCTTTCAGCATAGATATATCACAAGCGCCACTATCACAGACGACGCTCAACACTAGCTAAAGGTGCTTGCTGGCTGCAAGATATCTTCTTTCCATCTTCAGTGCATAGCGAGGCCGTTGCCCCCCCCCCCCCCCTCCCGGCCCCCTTGAGCCCAAAACACACAATATCTGAATAATAACCAGGTCACTGGGGCTACCACAGGTCGCAAGGCAAGAAAACACGAATAGAGAGGCTACAATTGTGACCTTGGTGCGAGGGACAAACGTTGCGCTAAATCCATGCAAAGTGCTTGTCTTTCTGCAACATTTGCACAAATACAGCAACGTGCATCACTACAACTAATAACAATATGTGCTTTCACAACTCAGCTATACCATTAACATGTGGCAACATTTGCAGACACTGTGACGTACTGTTATTGAAACAAGATAACCAAAATTGCCATCCTACATGAAAATAATGAGCAAAATAAAACAAGCAACCCGACAAAGACAGTCTTTTCAATGCAATTACAAACAAAACGTTCTAACGCCCATGAAAACTGCTATCGTACATAACAATTTTTTTTTAAACAAGCAAACAAAGACTGCTTTTTCACGTAGCAATACCATAACAAAGAAAACATTCTTACGCCCATAAAAATTGCTATCGTACATAACAATTTTTTTTTTAAACAAGCAAACAAAGACTGCTTTTTCACGTAGCAATACCATAACAAAGAAAACATTCTTACGCCCATAAAAACTGCTATCGTACAACAAACAAACAAACAAACAAACTAAGACGGCCTTTTCACGTAGCAATACCATAACAACAAAAACGCCCATGAAAACTGCTTTCGTTCATCAAACAAACAAACAAACACAAACTGCCAATTTTAAGTGGCAATATCATTACAAACAAATTGTTCCGACGTCCATACAAACTGCCATCGTACACTCAGTGAATATTCCGACTTGCTTGCGCCTGTGCAAAAGAAATAAATGAGACTGCTGAGATAAATTTGATTGCATCATATGACGGCTTACTTGAGCCAAAACCTCATAATTGTAATTATCAAGGGAAAATTAGTAATTTTCCCTTGATAATTACCATTTTCACGTGTTAATTACTAATTTTCCCGGGAAAATTACTAACTTTCACCTGTTAATTACTAATTTTTAGTTTTGGCTCACTTCCTCACGGATTTCTAGTGCCAAAACTAAAAATTAGTAATTTTCCCGTGAAAACAGTAACTGACAGCGTTAATTAGTAATTATCACGTGATAATGGGTAACCCCAGGTTTTGGCACTACTAAGCCGTCATTGGGCTTACTAGTGCCAAAACCTCATAATTGTAATTATCAAGGGAAAATTAGTAATTTTCCCTTGATAATTACCATTATCACGTGTTAATTACTAATTTTCCCGGCAAAAATTACTATTTTTCTCAGAAAAATTACTAACTTTCACCTGTTAATTACTAAATTTTAGTTTTGGCTCACTTCCTGACGGATTGCTAGTGCCAAAACTAAAAATTAGTCATTTTCCCGTGAAAATTACTAATTATCCCGTGAAAATGAGTTACTTACGAGTGAAAACAGTAACTGACAGCGTTAATTAGTAATTATCACGTGATAATGGGTAACTCCAGGTTTTGGCACAAGTAAGCCGTCATAGCATCACGTGTCCCTCGTACACTGTAATCTCAGTGAATACACCGACTTGCTTGCGCCGGTGCAAAAGAAATAAATGAGACTGCTGAGATAAGCATAAACTCTGATTGCATCACGTGTCCAGCAACGTGTCAACACACATTTCAGAATACTCAACAGGCACAGACCTATAATCTCCTTACTCATAAATCGTGATTGATCGCAGGTAGCAGACGACTCGAATGAGGAAGCTCCATCACGCATAAACACGCAATGGCGCCGAAGCCATGGAAACACTCCAGCAAATAACAGCCAATATTGATGCATTCTCAAACATCAAGATCCCGTGCTCGTACACACACAAAATCGCTGTTCGCTAGAAGAAAACTCATCAATCTCATACGATAATGACATCATCAATCAACAGAAATAATGATGCAACGATGAAGTCAAGAAAGCTAGAAAATTCCTTACCAGCCTCTGATATTTTTCATCCAGGAATAAAAAAAACACTTCCACGATGACTCCAGCCAGGCGTTGATATTTGTGTTTATATCAAACCAAAACACACAACAGTTTTCATTTTGACTCGGGCCAGGGGATGATTTTTGTTAATATCAAGCCAAAACCACACCACACTTTTGACTCGGGTCAGGCGTCGATATTTTTATATCAAGCCAAAACCACACCACACTTTTGACTCTGGCCAGGCGTCGATGTTTTTCATATATCAAACCAAAACACACAACAGTTTTGACTCGGGCCAGGCGTTAATACTTGTTTTTATATTATCAAGCCAAAACCATACCACTCTGTCATTCGGCTTGGTGTTGATGATATTTTGCATATCAAACCAAAACCAACAGTTCTGACTCCGGCCAGGCGTTGATATTGTTCATATCAGGACACACCACTCAACAGTTTTGATTCCGGCCAGGCGCACACTCGGGCCAGGCGTTGATATTTTTTATATCAAGCCAAAACCGCATGTACCAGTCTCTCCGTCTCGGGCCAAGCATCGGGTGAACGGCAAACAGACGACTCTGCCAGACGCTTGCAAGCTCGGTGCACCAAAAAGACAGTCTAATGGTTCACCGAAGCAAAAGGCCAGACCGAAAATAACGGTGCCAATGCCTCGTCTGCTCCCTCCGTAATAACGTGTCAGGACAGACACTTGGCCCGCCGTTTTTTTCCACGCTCCTGTCTTTTACGCTGACGCCAATATATTTGGCTACCTCAGCCTTGCGTTCTGCAGCGCTGTTCTCTTCTCCCATCTGTTCGACGGAATTGTGTTTTGGAGGTGTGTGTGGGAGTATAGCGCGAATTACTTTCCGAGGGATGCTGGCACTGCTAATTGTTTTGAGAGTGTGATGCTAAACTCAACTCACTGTCTTGTCTCCTAACCATGACGCTGCAACTTTCACGTATTCATGAATTTTAACTTACAAACTTCCAGACCTAATTCAAGTTCGTCAAAGCAACACTCTTTTAAACCACTTTTTGTGTGTGTGTGCAAACCAGGAAAACCAAAACAAAGGACTGATTATCATTCAAAAAAGAAAATGAATTTCAGTTAAGAACATTGACTTGTTTGCTTACCTTTCTGCCCGCGCCTCTGAAGGCGGCTTCAATGACGTAATACTTTCACCTCGGTGACAGAACAGCACGTCACAGAGCCAAGGAAATCGCAGACATTTCCAATTTGACACGACCACACGATCTAATACCGGCAGAACCAATGCCAAAAAGCCGGGGAAGGGGGTGGGTCTAATTTCTCACCCGTCAATGCCACAGTGTGGGATCCTGTCAGAGGCACGTCTCAGACAGTCTTGCTTCCTTATTCAAAAATGGTTTCTTTTCACAGTCGGATAGGAATACTGCCAAGTCCATTTCTGTATCTCTCTGGCTAGTTCTGCTTCCGTCTAGCTAGTTCTGCTTCCGTCTGGCTAGTTCTGCTTCCGTCTGGCTAGTTTTGCTTTTGTCAGGCTATAGTTCTGCTTTCGTCTGGCTAGTTCGACTTCCGTCTGGCTAGTTGGCTACCGTCTACCAAAAAATGTATGAATGCCTTTCCAAGGCTGCGAAATGAACACAGCCAAGCTGCCCGTCGACTTGTTTTGCTTCTCTCTACCCAAATCTTCTCCCTGTCTGTGTGGTTGGAATAGCCGACATCTCTGGAGGTTTTCTTCATTCCAGAAAGTGGGAGGCAAATCCTCTTGTGTATTATTTCATTTTACGGAGTGTCGTTTCCATTTCGAACCGGTTTGATGGCAACGCGGAAATGGAAGGATAGAGAGGGGAGGTGGGGGGAGGGTGGGAGGGAGGGAGGGAGGAAAGGAGGGAGGATCTTGTGTCCTGTGACGAGGCCGTTGCCCTGGCACCCTTGATCTTCTCCCTCCTCCCCCCTCCCCTTTTTATGTCCTCAGTAAGGTGAGTAGGACTCAGTATGCTCATGACGTCATTTCGTATGGCCTTGTCACTTCAGCGGAACGACCTTGTCACCAGTTGTCATAGTCGTTGTTGGGGAGGAGTCGGAGGGGGGCGGGGGGGGGGGGGGGGGGGGGGGGGGTGGTGGTGCCAAATCCTTATTTCTAATGCCGCGGATCCCCCCAAAAGCCCCGGGCAAAACATATGCAAATTCCATGAGTAACCACAATTCATGTCGACAGTGACAGTTTTGTCCGCATTACCAAACCGATGCGAAGGGAGGAAGGAGGATGGGGAAGGAATCGGAGATGGTGATCTATGCGTACAGGCACACACAAACGGCACTTTCGGTCACAGTAATGAATCCATTCCTCATTCTTAGCCCGTGAAGACTTATACTTCAAGTATTGGGAGAAGTCGACTTAACGAAGTCTACTTCACAAAGCTCGCTGCACAAAGCTTCAGTAAAAAGACTTCGCGAAGTCGACTTCGGGCTGAATTCGGCCTTTCACCCACATGGTCGCCTCTCGAAAGCTTGTGAAAGTTCTTGTGAATGTTTGGTTATGTCCTCAATTAAACGGTTCCAATTAATTAAACCTTTCTTGTTATTAGATTCTTTATTTTATCCTACATACGTGAGAGAGACAACTCATTAGATAACAATATCGTTCAACCCACACGTGTGTATATCATGTAAATGAGGCCATGTCAAGCAAGTCTGGCAGGGACCTGTTTTTCCACTGCGTATGATGCCAAAGTCACCAAGACAAACGTCATTATGGAAAACAAAATTGCGCTCGCTAGTTCCCCTCGATGAATATGTAGAACTAAGACGTCACGCTAAACTAAGACGTCACGCTAAACTAAGACGTCACGCTAAACTTTCCAGAGTGACGTTTCTTTTCTTTGACGTAAGATATTGCACGAGGCTTTGGAAGAGATCGAGGTTCCAAAAGAAGCGTCTTCATTTGGCCGCCTCGACTGCGGGACGTTTTTACAGTATAACTGTATGTAGGATAAACAGAATAATATGGCTTGCTGTTTCGTACCCGATTTACACTCGTTGCTTTTTCACATACTGAACAGTTCGTTTTCGCTCGCAGTTCAATATTTTTAAAAAAACAACTCGTGTAAATCTGGTACGACACAGCAAGCCATGGAGTATTCTTTATATCTACCAAAACCAAAAGATCACGTACGTTTTTTGACATATGACTTCATCTTGCGTTTCTATCTGTCAAAGTAAAAATGCAATACTGATCGTTCTGGAAGGTTTCTACTTCTACAAACAAAAATCAGTACTCACAATGAAGGTTTCTGTCAAGCACAGCGCAGAAGTTGATTTTTACGTCCTCTTAGGACCAATTTGCCTATCTTGGGGGCGCAGAAGACACTCCACATGCAGTAACACAAACATACACACTTGCATCTTCAACACCCTTTACCACTCAACTAACACCCAGCACGGTTGATCACTCCACCAGTGCAGAAAAACGGACTTCACTTTTTGCTTTTACCCTCCTTCATTTTTGCCCCCCGTTCAGGGTTATCTATGTAGGTCACAAACAACCCGAAACCTTTTACCCGCAGAATAGAATACCCGGAATGATCCGCCACCCGCTTTGTGGCAGGGTGTCACGAACTCCCTTGTTGTTTAAGGACAAACTTGTCATGTTGAATCTATCTACACACTGTTAAAATCAGTGGATTTGCGAAGATTGCGTCATAAACGTCAAGCGAAGTTCTGTGTGTTGAGGATGTGAGTTAGTCAGCCTTATAAATAATTAATCACAATTAATTAATTGTTTTTGAGTTGTGGAGGAATTTAAAAAAAGACCAACCAGATCTTACTTTCGAAAAAGTCAATCAATCAATATGAGGCTTATATCGCGGGTATTCCGTGGGTACAGTTCTAAGCGCAGGGATTTTTTATTTTTTTTAATTTTTTTTTTATTTTATGCGATTTATTTATGCCATGGAATTTTTTTACACAATACATCACGCATTCACATCGGCCAGCAGATCGCAGCCATTTTGGCGTATATCCTACTTTTCACGGCCTATTATTCCAAGTCACACGGGTATTTTGGTGGACATTTTTATCTATGCCTATACAATTTTGCCAGGAAAGACCCTTTTGTCAATCGTGGGATCTTTAACGTGCACACCCCAATGTAGTGTACACGAAGGGACCTCGGTTTTTGTTTGTTTGTTTGTTTGTTTATTTGTTGCTTAACGTCCAGCCGACTACGCAGAGCCATATCAGGACGAGGAAGGGGGGGATGAAGGGGGCCACTTGTCAAGCGATTCCTGTTTACAAATGCACTAACCCATTACTTGTGTCCCAGCAGGCTTTAGTAAAACTAAATTAATACCTACTGGAAGATTACCAGTTTCCAGTATGTTAAAATAGGCTTAACCTATCTACTGCTGGACTTACATCAGAACACTAACAGATTAAACTATACATGAATCGCGAGACAAGCGGCAAGAGAAGAGATTTTTGGAAAAAATACAGGTGAATGAGCAAGAAGGCAGAAAAAAGAAAAGAATTCATGAAGAAAAAGAGAGCATGACAGGAAAGAGGAACCAAAAATCTACCTAACAGCAAACTAGAAAGCTCCTGCGGTTCCAAAACAGGAGGGGCCTTTAATTTCATAACCGCAGTGCCCCACTGCGGGACCTCGGTTTTTCGTCTCATCCGAAAGACTAGCACTTGAACCCACCACCTAGGTTAGGAAAGGGGGGAAAAAATTGCTAACGCCCTGACCCAGGGTCGAACTCGCAACCTCTCGCTTCCGAGCGCAAGTGCGTTACCACTCGGCCACCCAGTCCCACAAGTGACCCGCTTCGCCCCCTGACCCCCACAAGGGGCTCTGCCCCTTGACCCCGCCAGGGGGAGACTTCCCCCTGGACCACCACTGGCAACCCACCCCCCCCCCCCCCTCCTCTTAGCCTAGTCCGGCCCTGAAGTTGGCAATACTATCCATAGACAGCAATTTCACTTTGAATTGAAAAAAACTTGGTAGCATGTGTGAAATTCCGTAGACCTAGGACATACTCCAAAAAAACATCCCCCCCCCCCAAAAAAAAAAAAGTATAGTGAAACCTGTCTATAACGACCACACCTTAAAGGCTGACATAGTCCTATTTAATTAGTTTAATTACTTCCAGGGCTTTTCCCATCGTTGCGGGGATGTATAAATTAAGCTTCCTGCAAAGTTTTAGGTTTGAAGTCCTTACCAATGACGAGAAATAATTAATTCTTTATTGCATTGTTTAGCAACAGTTCTCCAGGACTTGGGCTATTTTTAGACCGTTGACGTCACTTCGTGACGTTTCGTAAACCAAAGATGGCTTTCTTTCTTTATTTGGTGTTTAACGCCGTTTTCAACCACGCAGGGTTATATCGCGACGGGGAAAGGGGGGAGATGGGATAGAGCCACTTGTCAATTGTTTCTTGTTCACAAAAGCACTCATCAAAAATGTGCTCCAGGGGCTCTCAACGTTAGTACAATATATACTGGGAGAATGCAAGTTTCCAGTACAAAGGACTTAAAATTTCTTACATACTGCTTGACTAAAATCTTTACAAAATTTGATTATAAAATTATTCTATACAAGAAACACTTAACAAGGGTAAAAGGAGAAACAGAATCCGTTAGTCGCCTCTTACGACATGCTGGGGAGCATCGGGTAAATTCTTTCTCGTCCCAACCAATATGGGACTCCCCCTAGCCCGCGGGGGGGTACCAAAGATGGCGTTTGAGACTGTTCTGTTTACATTCGACACTATCAACACCACTTTGCAATACTGAAATAATTTTGTCTGTGTTCGAAAGCTACAGCCAATCGTTATTATTCCCCCCTCTGCTTCTTTACCTCTGTAAACTTGTAGAGCTAGTTATTTTTCGATAATGACCCAGCAACCAAACAAATAACGAGCCAGCAACAGCCTGAATCCTCGATAGTGCAATGGGTTGAGAAGCTGTTCTGTTTCGGTACTACTTTTGCGACTGAAAAGTTCCGAACGCTCTATACGTACGAAGTATACATCTCTGGAGCAAACAATACAAACATACCGCATTTAAATTAACAACTACAGGCCTGAATACATGAATCTCAATATAAAATCCATGAGTTCGGTTGTTTTCTGAATCTAGATCTGCCGTGCACAAACCGTTCATCACAAGCAAATTCCCAAGGCAAGTAACTCATACTCTGGCGACAAGAGTAGTTCCCCTTCTTTTAACGCAGTTTCTTCGACAACACTGACTGCAATCCGACGGTCAGTTTTCAACAATATTTCATTTTATAAACAGATCACACGCAACCAAATGCACACATCTCATCAATTTAAACAACATAAAGCGGTTTCATACACTATTTTCCCCAGAAAACTGAACTTCATACAGTAATTAACGTTGGAACACGCGTGCAAAAGTTCGTCTGCTAGTCCCATTTGACGAAAGAACATTTACTAAGCGATACTAAAACATAAACAGAACACACAATATCTGCCTTTACCGCCACAGCAGAATAACAGCATATCTGTGTACTTCATTTTAGTCCAAAACAGGGAAACTGAAAAGAATTGTTAACAGAATGGAATGATTTGCACGGAACTATACAACCGCGCATTAATCGATCGCCTGCGCAGGTTGACTGGTTGAGTGATTCGGATTCGATCAAACTTTTGCACAAAAACTCCTGTTTTTTTGGAATAACTGAAGAAAGGAGGAATAAAGAGGTTACACACCTCGTCTCAGTGATTATTAAAAATAATGGTCGAAGTTAGCGGATCATGAAAAATGCGAGCTTCAGCGAGCTTTTTCATGACCGCGAACTGAGACCATTATTTTTAATAATCACTGAGACTCGGCATGTAACCTCTACTTATATCCCCTTAGGTACAGTTTTATAACATTATTGGCACATGTAAACAATAATTATGAATTAATTAATGAACGCTACGAATATGGCAGCCTTTAAGGGACCGATCACAAGGGGTCTTTATAGACAGGTGGTCGTTATGGAAAGGCGAATTATAGAGTGGAAAGGCGAATTATAGAGTGGAAAGGCCCGTCGGGGACTATTTCGGGTGGTCGTTTTGGACAGATGTTCGTTCACAAGAGGTGGTTGCTAGGGCAGGTTCGACTGTAATAAAACAAAGTGTAAGGTAT
>NW_027126440.1:0-14023 GCF_037325665.1 Littorina saxatilis | reverse complement strand
AAGAGAGAAAACAAGTCGCGTTAGGCGAAATTACTACATTTAGTCAAGCTGTGGAACTCACAGAATGAAACTGAACGTAGTCCGCCGCTAGTGCAAAAGGCAGTGAAAGTGACGAGCCTGTTTGGCGCGATAGCGGTTGCGCTGTGCTTCATAGCACGCTTTACTGTACCTCTCTTCGTTTTAACTTTCTGAGCTTGTTTTTAATCCAAATATAACATATTTATATGTTTTTGGAATCAGAAAATGATGAAAAATAAGATGAACGTAAATTTGGATCGTTTTATAATTTTTTTTATTTTCTTTTTTACAATTTTCAGATTTTTAATGACCAAAGTCATTAATTAGTTTTTAAGCCACCAAGCTGAAATGCAATACCGAAGTCCGGCCTTCGTCGAAGATTGCTTGGCCAAAATTTCAATCAATTTGATTGAAAAATGAGGGTGTGACAGTGCCGCCTCAACTTTTACAAAAAGCCGGATATGACGTCATCAAAGACATTTATCGAAAAAAAGAAAAAAAACATCCGGGGATATCATTCCCAGGAACTCTCATGTCAAATTTCATAAAGATCGGTCCAGTAGCTCTACACACACACACGCACAGACAGACAGACACTCACACACACACACACACACACACACACACACACACACACACAGACAGACAGACACACACACACACACACACATACACCACGACCCTCGTCTCGATTCCCCCTCTATGTTAAAACATTTAGTCAAAACTTGACTAAATGTAAAAACAAGAAAAACAAGTCGCGTAAGGCGAAAATACAACATTTAGTCAAGTAGCTGTCGAACTCACAGAATGAAACTGAACGCAATGCAACACAGCAAGACCGTATACTCGTAGCATCGTCAGTCCACCGCTCATGGCAAAGGCAGTGAAATTGACAAGAAGAGCGGGGTAGTAGTTGCGCTGAGAAGGATAGCACGCTTTTCTGTACCTCTCTTCGTTTTAACTTTCTGAGCGTGTTTTCAATCCAAACATATCATATCTATATGTTTTTGGAATCAGGAACCGACAAGGAATAAGATGAAAGTGTTTTTAAATTGATTTCGAAAATTTAATTTTGATCATAATTTTTATATTTTTAATTTTCAGAGCTTGTTTTTAATCCAAATATAACATATTTATATGTTTTTGGAATCAGAAAATGATGGAAAATAAGATGAACGTAAATTTGGATCGTTTTATACATTTTTATTTTTTTTTACAATTTTCAGATTTTTAATGACCAAAGTCATTAATTAATTTTTAAGCCACCAAGCTGAAATGCAATACCGAAGTCCGGGCTTTGTCGAAGATTGCTTGACCAAAATTTCAATCAATTTGGTTGAAAAATGAGGGCGTGACAGTGCCGCCTCAACTTTCACGAAAAGCCGGATATGACGTCATCAAAGACATTTATCAAAAAAATGAAAAAAACGTATGGGGATTTCATACCCAGGAACTCTCATGTCAAATTTCATAAAGATCGGTCCAGTAGTTTAGTCTGAATCGCTCTACACACACACACACACACACACACACGCACGCACGCACATACACCACGACCCTCGTCTCGATTCCCCCCTCTACGTTAAAACATTTAGTCAAAACTTGACTAAATGTAAAAAGGAATGAAAGAAAGAAAGAACGGAAGAAAGAAAGAAAGAGAGACTGAAAGAAATAAACAAGAGAACAAAAGCAACAAAGAAACCAAAAAAGGAAAGAACGAACGAAAGAAAGAAAGAAAGAAAGAAAGAAAGAAGGAGAAAGAAAGAAGCAGAACATAAACAAATAATTATATATAAACAGCATTGCTGCACTCAAGCGATATACTCAACCTATGTAGATGTAAATGCTTGTATAACTGTGTTTTGATTTTAAATGTGTCAAGCGCAAAGAGCATAATTGTAAAGTTATGATGTTGCGCTATATAAATTCTCATTTATTATTATTATTATCATCTTTAGACGGCAGCCTTATCAACACAATCACGACACTGACACCGCACAACTTCTAACTCTTGCACCCAGTCGTACCAAGACACGACTACCCCCCCCCCCTCCCCACCCCACCCGAACACAACCCACCCCCTTCAAGAAGCGCACACATTAAATATCTCAACGCCTCTCAATGTTATCAGTAAGACGCATCGATGTTTTCACTTTTATGAGCTGCCCTTACCATTTGTTTTCATTCCTTTCGCTGTTCGTGACACGACGTCTGTTTGGCCGAGAAATGCAAGAAGAATTTTTATTATTGCTTGTTGATGCAAGATCAGAGTTAAAGAAAGGGGCAGTGTTTCTTGAACTGGAGGATTAGGGTGTCAAAATCATCTCATATTTCACGGGTTAGTCACACATTTTGTAGGGAGTTTTGTGCTCTATGGCGCTGATAACTTAGTGATTTTGAAGGTTGTATTTTTGGTGTCGATTGTCTGGTCTTTGTTCTCGTACCTTTGTTTTGCTTTGATTCTTTGTCTGTTTGTCTGTCTGTCTGTCTGTCTGTCTGTCTGTCTGTCTGTCCGTGTGTGTGTGTGTGTGTGTGTGTGTCCGTCCGTCCGTCCGTCCGTCCGTCCGTCCGTCCGTCCGTCCGTCCGTCCGTCCGTCCGTCCGTCCGTCCGTCTGTCTCTCTGTCTGTCTGTCTGTCTGTCTGTCTGTCTGTCTGTCTGTCCGTGTGTGTGTGTGTGTGTGTGTGTGTGTGTGTCCGTCCGTCCGTCCGTCCGTCCGTCTGTCTGTTTGTCTGTACATTGGAGATAATCAAAATGCTTCAGGGGGAAACAAAACAAAAACCGAAAAAAGAAGGAAAGAACAGAAAAATAAAGAAACGAGGGAATCCCGAACAGGTAAAAACAACAACAGAAGTAAATACTGAAACCACGGCAGAAAAAGAAAAGACAAGAAATACAGAAAGACAACAGAACAAAGAAACAAAGAAAGAAAAGGACAAAAGGACAAAACAGTGAAAACAAAACACAAGAATACACATTTATTTGATAGAAAAACAAACAACAGGCGAATCAAGGAAGACAAACACATCTAAAATTGTTAACGATAAGAAACAGCCCTAAAAAACAGTGATCAAAAGGGATTATCTTTGGTGATCGTGACTCAGTATGCAAATGATGTACACAAAGCGCGCCTTCTTGCCCAGAAGAGCTAGACTCAAGAGGACATAACCTGTCACCACCCTCCACTCCAAAGAATTTGTAGACGACAACCCCTCGAAAATTACCCAGAAAAAGGAACCTCTGGAAAATGTACCCACAGACAGCAGACCATTCAAATTATCAGCAAATATAATCGCAATGGTGTTCAGTTTTCGAAACCGCTTTGTTTTCTTGCGCGTGCTTTTGCTAGGAAGCACTGACGCAGTGGTATATAATGTATATCTCAGTGGTTCAATGTCTGATACACAGACACTTCAAGTTATAGAGCGAAAAAAAGAAAAAAAGAACGCAAGTGACAACCGCTAACTTGCTTCGTTGAGATTTAAATCAGTTGTCCAGCACAACTCACTGCTTGATAGTATTGTTAGGTGTACTATTGTATTGGTGAGATTTACATACAGAATGCAGTCTCTTCAGGACTAAGGCCCGTAGACTCTGACATGAAAGGAGCAAAATAAAAACTCGTTTTTGTCCAGGAAAGAGAAGACCGAGTGAACAACAACGGGCGCAATGGCCTAGTGGGTAAGGCGTCGGCCTCCCATGTGGGAAAGTTGGGCGTTCGAATCCCGGCTGCGCCTGTTGGGTTAAGGGTGGAGATTTTTCGAACTTCAATGTCAACTTGTGTGTAGACCTAGTGTCTTATCCCCATTGCGTGTGTACACTAAAGCACAAGACAAAGTACGCACGGAAAAGATCCTGAAATCCATGTAATACCAAGCAAGCAACGCCCGAAAACGGATTATGGCTGCCTAAACTGCCACACACGTAAAAAAACAAAAAAACACAGGTGTATACTTGAGAGTTTCATCCAATTACCGCAGAAAAAAAAGCAGAAGAAAAAACCCACAGAAGCTTTAACAATTTTATTTCACTTCTATCAGCCTTTCCTTTTCTTCTTTGACAGTCGACAGCGGGGTAACATACAGCCTATACCCAGATACAAAGAAACGTGTGAGTGTTTTGTTTCTTCGAACACATCCCCTGTACGGGCAAAAAGTGTGAGATTGGAGGGGATAAGCCTCTGATTTCTACAGTTGTTGTCTGATTTAGGGCCCAACAAACATTTAGCGAGAGAGGAGAGCCAAACACGACTCTTCACTGGGCTTTCAGATGCGTAAAGAACATCTACCTGTGTATATAGTTACATAGTACGATTGTCTACCGTAGCTCAGCATTATGAAAACAGTTCTCGGGTTTCGCTGTGACTTTTTTTCTGCATTTGTTCGTGTTTGGTTTTTCTAAGGTGATTTTATTGCAGTTCAATGTTTGGAAAACACGTCTCGAGTCTGTGTTTACTTTTCTTTTTTCATTTTTTTTGTGTCGTTTGAAAGGTGTCTCACAATGTACTAATATATATATATATGAAATGTTTCTGCTAAGTCTGACACGTAACCGCCGAGGTCTTTGACCAGCAATCAAACTCAGATTGTATTCAAGCGCTGAGCAAAACAAACATAATCCCATCGAATTAAATTCCATTGCCTTTGCTTACATTGATAGCAGGGGCATAAACTGTCTGAAATAAGCAGTGAGACACCCACACAAAGATTGTCTAGATATTTACAGTGGAACCCCCCTTTTTCAGACCCCCCCCCCCCCCCCCCCCAATTAACCCCCCCCCCCCTTGCCCTTTAAGACCTTGTTTTTTGTGAAGATTTTTTGTTCATAACCTCAGTAAATTGACCTTAATTTTAAGACACCCCACATTTTAAGACCCGATTTTCTAAGATGTTTGCAGGTCTTGAATTAGGGGTTCCACTATCCTGCAGATATGACGGTGGTGAGCGTTTTGCAGAGTGAAAGTTTGTCCATCTCAGAGCATGGAGTTTCCATAAAATTCGGGTTTGGAGTGGCTAGGGCGCCGGCCGGACTTCGGGTGAAGTGGATGTCATTCTCCCGGGCGGCTACAACCCTTGTCTACATTCTCATTTATCTATAGACTGCAGATTAGTGGGAGGATAAGAGAGAGGAGAAACTGAGGTGGAGGAGGGGGAGAGGGAGAGGGGGGGGATGAGAGAGGGAGAGAGAGGGGGAGAAAGGTAGAGGAAGAGAGAAAGCGAGAGGGGAAGAGAGTGAAAAAGAGAGATAGAGAGAGATAGAGAGAAACAGAGAGAGAGAGAGAGAGAGAGAGAGAGAGAGAGAGAGAGAGAGACAGAGACAGAGACAGAGAGACAGACAGCCAGACAGCCAGACAGCCAGCCAGCCAGTCAGCCAGCCAGCCAACCAGCCAGATACAGACTTACAGAGACAGAGGAGGAACTGAGGTTGGAGAGGGAGAAATAAGTTTTACGGAAGTGGTTGTTATTCTCTCTACTGCTATTCTTTTACTTTTGTCTTCACTCTCGGCTTTAAAGATAGACACAGAAGATCAGTAAGACAAACTGACATGGAACGATCTACGATTCCGCTAAATCTACGCTGGGGCAGCCACAAAATACGTATACCCATGCTCACTCCAATGTGTACGCACGTACGTACACAGACACAGACACACACACAGACACACAGACACACACACACACACACACACACACACACACACACACAAATCCTCCCCCCCCACACACACACCTCGCCAAGCCCAAAGGATAAGGATAATATTACACCAGACAACAACGCATAACTGAGTGACTGTCAACCAGTACATAAGGAATAGTCACAGACACCGTCAGTTGAAATGGAGATAAACACGACAACGCCCAAATGGTGCCCAAATGGTGCCCAAAACAGTGCCAAGCAGATTGAAAATGCGGAACCAATCTTGATTCCAGCAAAGTCACAGTATAAACCGCTAGAACCATGTACACGCTTGTCCTGCCAAGGTGACTTCCGAGTGCTATCGTGGCATTTGGAGTGTACAGGTGTGGGAGCGAAGATTGAGGCGGAGGGGGTCGGGTGAGGGTGTGTGCGATAAGGAGCGAGTATGTGTGTAGGGGTAGGGTGTGGGTGGGGTGGGGTGCCGACGGGGGTATTATGGTCAGTGTTAACGTACGTGAAGTGCTCTGAAGCGGAGGTGTCAGATTTTCAAGATTTTGATTGTTCTAAGAGGCCATAGTGATGAGTGTCGGACAACACTTCAAATAACACCTCAAAATCTACCAAGCCTTAGCTTATCTCTTAACAAGTTCAGCATTCAAAGAACTCATAGGCATGAGTATTTGACAATCATTTAAAGTTATCTGAACTTATCAGGTCACATAACACCTCTCGCACGATTCAAGATATGAATTACTTTAAACGGCCTATAATCAAGAGCATTAGACAACAGTTCCAGTGTCAACATTAAACTGACCGAGTCCCTCCCTCTTCCAAACAAGATACATGTTTGCGGCTACAAACCAGTCAACTCCAATGCAATACAATACAATACAATACAATACAATACCATACCATACCATACCATACCATACCATACCATACCATACCAGACCAGACCAGACCAGGCCATGCCAGGCCATGCCAGGCCATGCCATGCCATGCAATACAATACCATGCCATACAATACAATGCCATGCCATGCCATGCCATGCCATACAATACCATGCCATGCCATGCAATGCAATACAATACAATACCATGCAATACAATACCATGCAATACAATACCATGCAATACAATACCATACAATACAATACCATACAATACCATGCAATACCATACCATACCTTACCATATGTAAGTACAATACCATACCATATACCATACCATACCATACCATGCCATGCCATGCCATGCCATGCCATGCCATGCCATGCCATGCCATGCCATACCATACCATACCTTACCATATGTAAGTACAATACCATACCATATGTAAGTGCAATACAATACAATACAATACAATACAATACAATACAATACAATACAATACAATACAATACAATACAATACAATACAATACAATACAATACAATACAATACAATACAATGCAATATGTAAGTGCAATACAAAACAATACAATACAATACAATATGTAAGTGCAATACAATACAATACAATATGGAAGTGCAATACAATACAATATGTAAGTGCAATACAAAACAATACAATACAATACAATATGTAAGTGCAATACAATACAATATGTAAGTGCAATACAATACAATATGTAAGTGCAATACAATACAATATGTAAGTGCAAAGACTGTAATGCACTGTATCGCAAGGCAAAACGAGGCAGTTGATACAATTACTCTTTATTATCTAAATTTTTTTTTAGATTGAATCCTGTTGTACAGCTGTTAAAGTTGTGTCTTTATTCAATCAGTCGACCGATCAGGGATGTTCATCGGTCAATGGGCGGTTCTGATGAGGTTATGCCCCCTCTTTCTTTCGGCTGGTAACTGGCGCCACCTCGCGGCAAGATCACACGAGAAAGGAAAACAAACTTGCATTGGTCCCAAATAGCATATCGGTTTGGTAACTGTTCGTGAGTAAGTCGTGCATTTTATACGGTAAACAGACAATGGTCGGTTCTGGTGAGGTTATGCCCCTTCTTTAAGTTTCGGCTGGTAACTGGCGCCACCTCGCGGCAAGATCACAGGAGTTGTCTCGCGTTATCACCCCAGAAGCGCTCTTTGGTTTAAACAATGTTTATACACATTCAACTTTACAAAAAACATGGAATGTCGTATACATCAAAAGGATCACAACAAGTTAAACTAATACATTTCAGTTCTGTTTGAGGCTGAGTTGCTCAGTCTTTTAAACAAACACTAGACCCATGCAGTACTAAAACAGAAAACATGTAAATGATCATTTCATAAAGCGCAGCCTTTGCACAGATCAATGCATTCACAATATGTCTCCGAAAGCGGCGTATGGCTGTCTAAATGGCGGGGTATAAACGGCCATACAAGTAAAAGCCGTTGGGGATTCAGCCCATGAACGAAGAACAAGATTCACAATATCGGAAAGACGACGACAATAATGACGACAGCAAAGATACAAATGATAACGATGTGACAGCAGACATTCAATTTCAGTCCATGCATGGTCTCAAAGCTCGGGGAAAAAGTGAAGTATCTTGTTTGCCTTCTCAGCACGCAGCTAAATTTGTTTACAGCTAATTATGATAACAACATGTCGCGTGTCTCTTTCGTTTCGCTGAGAATGGGTTTATTCTTGGCATACGTGCTGTGTTGTGATGAAACACTTTCTCGTCCCATTCTGATGATCATCGGTCCACGCTATCGCTCATGTCTCTCTGACAGGATGGATAATTGCTACGCGGAGTCCAGGGAAAGAAAGTGTATAAAAGCCCAAATCTACCAAAACAAGAATACAGAGTTTTCTCCCATATGTTTTTCGCTAATGTTTCTGATCAAACTGAAGATGAAAGACGAACGTGATTGTAGAATGGCCGACTTCGACAGTGATCTCCGTTCTGTTCTTCACAGTTATGAAAAAGACATCGTTCTAAGGTCAAAACAAGTCGAAATTTTAAGACTGCTGTGGGAAGGAGACCGTGATATTGTTGCATCACTTCCAACTGGTTAGGGAAAAAGTTTCCTCCGCTCCGTAGCCATTTTGTTATGATCACGTGAAAGTTAATTATCACGTGACACTGTTGCCATATTTAGAGTTGATTGCACAGTAAATACATCCGCGAAAGAACTGTCTTACATAACAATTCCTTTGTAATTTAAAAATTACACAACACCTGTCAGGGATAAATGAGACCCGAAGGGAAGTAACTCATTTTACCTGAGTTCAGGATGTTTCTCGTCCTACTTGCAGATCTGATTCTTTCACAATCAGTACTTCTTCTTCTTTTTCTCCTTCGTTCATGGGCTGAAACTCCCATGAACGAATGTTTTTGCACGAGTGGGTTTTTACGTGTATGACCGTTTTTACCCCGCCATTTAGGCAGCCATACGCTGCTTTCGGAGGAAGCATGCTGGGTATTTTTGTGTTTCTATAACCCACCGAACTCTGACATGGTTTACAGGATCTTTTCCGTGCGCACTTGGTCTTGTGCTTGCGTGTACACACGAAGCGGGGTAAGGCACTAGCAGGTCTGCACATAAGTAGCTCAGTTGGTGGAGCACTGGATTTGTGATCCGAGGGCTACGGGTTCGAATCCGGGCCGGGACGGACACGGGTCAACTTCATGTGCAGACTCCAAGACATGTCACCACTGTGGCACGTAAAAGACCTCGGTCATTCTGCCATAAGTGCAGGTTGCTGGTTACACCTAAACACGCAGACACCTTGGTAGCGCTATCCTGTTGCTGCTAGCTTTCCACTGGGAGGAAGCGACTTGAATTTTTCCAGCCATGGGACAATAAAGTAATCAAAATAAAAAAAAAATAAAAAAGAAAATGTAAGCTTGTTAAAAACCCTGATTTCTTTCCTAAAAGTTAAAAATCTTGACCGCGGGAATGTCCCGGAATAAAACCATCGGAGTATGTGCACTGTTGTACAGTAAACGGTCAAACTAAGGTACAGTTGAACCTGCTCTCACGACCACCTCTCAATGACGACCACCTCTCAATGACGACCACCTCTCAATCGTTATCGACAGGTTCGACAGTTTTGCGACAGCACAATGACTTTTCTTTGATACAAAACCCTCAGCATGCCATCAAATCCAGTAGAACTGACCGGTTGGCAATTCTTACCCGTAATCTCCACACAGTAATAACTTGAATAATAATAATAACAATACGAGAATTTATAACGCGCACATATCTCACCACAAGGCGACTCAAGACTGGCTAGTGGAATTTTGGTGTAACTCGATTCTTGGCGGTTTTGATGTTTTTGAGCTTTAGACTAAGTAAAGCATTCTCCATGAAAAAAATTCTCTTGAATTTGATTGACAATGCTTTATTTAACCTCCTTTTATCCATTGCAGGAACGAATATATACACTATTTCAGATACATATAAAGATTAGCTGTTTAAAAAGAGTTACGCTAACATTCCACGATGACGTCGATATATATACAGAGTTGTTGTCAGCCATTTTACGAAAGAGCACATTGACTTTTGGATTATTCACCTCCCTTGTCTGGGCTTTTGTTGGTGCTATTTCGCGAGGGAGTGCATGTCGAGAATTTCTTTCCCCCGAGAGGACCTACGGGTCAAGAGGTTGAGGATTCCAAGAGCAGGTCATAAAACGCACGTATTCATTCCTAGAGAGTAGCAAGCGATTTCAATGCTTAGACATAACAAACACTTTTATTGACAGCAGATACCATCATATTAATGCTTAAAATAGATGCCTTTCATTCGCTTAATGGGAAACACATTTTAGGTCCGAGATAAACCATACGACCAATTTTGTCCAACTTTCGAGACAAACATGCAACAACAACAACAACAACAACAATAACACGCGATCACTTGTGGCCCTGCTGCTGTAGGACGGATATATGCAGTGATTTTTGTATTTCACATCTGGGACAATTAAGACTGAATCGCATTATGATTGGCACATTTTAAGTATCAACTGGTATGCAAATACGAGTATTTGGGTTTCAAAGATGAACGCAAATCGCTACCTGCCGCAGGAAACGTTGAACGCTGTATTATACATGTACGTACATGTATGCTCTCTTGTCCCCCCCCCCCCCTTGTTTCATTCCCTTCTTTCATTTATTTCTGCCCGATGTGATAGACTTCTGTCCATTTTTATGTTAACTGTTGTAATTGTCTCCTATGTTCATTAAATATAGACATGAAAAGAATAAAGACAGGAATGAACGGCCTTCATGCTCTAAGCCTCTTTGTGTTTATTCTTCTTTTCTGATTTACAAACTTGTGATTTTTTGTCGGTCAGACGGTTAATATTTATCCATACAATGACTATGTCTCTCTACATTCCACTTTGCTGTCTTATGTATCTCGGGCCTTCCATAAAATTGCACTTCCCCTAAGTGTAGACCGAGTGACACGATCCACAAAACTTTCGATTCATGGCTGAAGGACTGGCTTAGAGGAAGAGTCTGATTTAGAGATGACTTTGACGCGTTATGTAGATAAAGCAAAAAAAGTTCGAGTTGACCAAATGTTGAATTAAGGATTAAAGGATTGACGTTTAAAAAGCCGGTCGTGTAAGGAATCTGAGGTCGGTTGGAGCGATAGATAGTCCTCTGTTTTGAAAACGAAAGTCTAAGTGGGTTCATAAAAGCATGTACGTGTGTGTGAATGAAGAAATAGATTAATCGAAAGGGGTAGTACTATATATATATATATATATGCCACCCTATATCTTCTGAATACAATCTTGTTCAAATCAAAGGGACAGGGGCACATTTTTTATCCGAATGTATAATTATCTGTTTCACTTTTTTTCATTACTGTCTTTTTTCTTTTAAATGTAAACCAAGTATAAATAATACATGTAATAGAAATAATAATGTTGACGCAAAACGCAGCACTCGTAAATAATAGTTAAAGTTAATGCTCTTTGTCACTGTCTCGGCTTCAGCGTCATAATGACAATTATCCTACATACGTGAAAGAGACACTCATGAGATAATAATCGTTCAAATCACACGTGTGAAAATAATGTAAATGAGGTCATGTCAAGCAAGTCTGGCAGGGACCTGTTTTTCCACTGCTTATGATCCGTCGCGATATAACCCTTCGTGGTTGAAAACGACGTGAAACACCAAATAAAGAAAGAAACTGCTTATGATGCCAAAGTCACCAAAACAAACGTCATTATAGAAAAAAAATTGCGCTCGCTAATTACCCTCGATGAATTTTTAGAACTTTCAGAGTGACGTTTCTTTACTTTGACGTAATAGATTGCACGAGGCTCGAGATCGAGGTTATAAAACAAGCGTCTTCAATTTAGCTGCCTCGACTGCAGGACATTTTCAGTAAAATACACGTAAGTACAGTATGTAGGATAAACAGAATACTACATGGCTTTCTGTTTCGTACCAGATTTACACTCGTTGCTTTTTCATATAGTGAACAGCTCGCTTTCGCTCGCAGTTCAATATTTTAAAAAAAAACTCGTGTAAATCTGGTACGACACAGCAAGCCATGTAGTATTCTCTATTTAAGCCCTGAATCCGTCGTATGCGTAATCTGGCTCTGACTATCAGGGGGGGAGGGGTGGGGGTGGGATGGTAGTTCAGTTGGTAGAGCTCTGGACTTGGGTCACGGGTTTGACTCCAGGCCGTACGGACAAGGGTCAACTTTATGTGCAGACTCAGAAACGGTATCCATGTCCCACCCCGTGTCACCACAGTGGCACGTCAAAAACCTCGGTCATTCTGCCATAAGTGCAGGTGGCTGATTACACCTGAACAAGCACACACCTGGGTAGTGTGACTCTTGCTGCTGCTAGCTTTCCACTGGGAGGAAGCGACCCGAAATTCCCAGCAATGGGACAACAGAGAAATGGAAATGGACACAACACCCTTGTTCGGCCTTGCCAATATACAAAAGCCCCTCTCACCCTTACCCGCCATCCAGCATAAAACACAATGCACAATAAGACGACCCGTACAATAACATCTGTTTCTTTTCTGCACAGTGCGAAATTTTGTGTTCAATAGTTCAGTTGTAGAGCGAACCTGACATTTTTATCTCAACGCTGCATGATTGTATAACTCTTCTCTTCTTCTTCTTCGTGCATGGGCTGAAACTCCCACGTTCACTCCTGTTTTTGCACGAGTGGATTTGTACGTGTATGACCGTTTTTACCCCGCCATTCACGCAGCATACGCCGATTTCGGGGGAAACATGCAGGGTATTTTCGTGTTTCTATAAGCCACGGAACTTTGACAATGGATACCAGGATCTTTTCCGTGCGCACTTGGTCTTGTGCTGCTGCATGTGCAGAACCTTTATTAACAACCCCACACACCTCTCTACCCGGGCTTCCACTCCGCCACCTTCTTTCTTTACAAAAGATTACAACTGGAAAAACGGACGATAAAAGACAAACAAAACAAAAACGAAACAATCTAATTTATTGCATTTATCGAACTCAAAGCAATACTGCAAGTCAGCAAGACAGTAACGGTGTCACATAAGAAGAAAATGAATGAAAGGACAGGAAACGAACACAACACCTCAAACAAAACCATTCCGTTTCCAGCCTTTGATCGATAAACCACACTGCAAGTAAGCAAGACCTTTAGAAATGGAAAGAAAAGATAGAAAAACAAATATGAACATCGACAATACCAACAACAAAAACAATTCAAAGTTGAGCAGAAGAGAAAGAACAAAACTTGACTAAATGCAATGAACATTCAAAGTTTTAGCCTTTGAACTGAAAATAACCTTCGAGTCAGCTAGTCCACAGTACCACTACCAACGTTAAAGACCTAAATACCAGTGGCCTGATTTACAACTTTCAACGAGTTCCCATGCTCTATTTTTCTCTCTCTTGTTCTGTTTAAAGATGCCTTCCTGTCAGTGTAAAACAACCTTGGTTCACCACCACAGTCCTGTCCAAGAAGCCAAAATAGTGGATTGCTGTGCAACAGGCGACACCTATTAGGGACTAGCTTGCTGATAATGCTAAGGGGTTCCGCTCACCTATGTAACTTCAGCAGGAACGACGACGCACTGCAGATTATCCCAGCCCGCTACACGTTGCGTGAAAGGAAAACAGGCCAAGTTCTCGTCATAATCCCCAACGCAGCATAAATAATATGCAGTGCGTCGTCTGTGCCGCTAACTCTGCGCAGGTGTATTCTGCCCATAACGGGTTCTGTCCAAGATGAAGAAAGCTTCCTGTCCTACACTCACAATGTGACGCCTCTTAAAGGACTAGCCTGTAGAATATGATGAAAAAAAGCTAGTGAAATTTAGCATTTGAACGGGATCTTTTGGGGCTCGCCTTGGGAAAAACAAGGTTCATTTTCTGGGTAA
>NW_027126439.1:17500-19841 GCF_037325665.1 Littorina saxatilis | reverse complement strand
TCTCTCTCTCTCTTTCTCTCTATCTCTCTCACTTTCTCTCACTCTCTCACTTTCTTTCTCTCTCTCTCTCTCTCTCTCTCTCTCTCTCTCTCTCTCTCTCTCTCTCTCTCTCTCTCTCTCTCTCTCTCTCTCTCTCAGTCACAGTGATGGAAGACTTCGTTCTGATTATTTTCATATTGATCATATCTGTCCATAAAGCATCAGTGTTTCATAACGCAATAATGTATGTATAGCCTACAACGTGTATGTAGGCATGTGAATAGTTTTTCTGCCTTTTTTTTAATTTTCATTTTTTTGTAATTTTATTTTTTTTACTGTAATGCTTATCTTTTGTAATTGTTTTACGTTTGCATATATATATGTATTTAAGATTAGAATAGTCCCTCTCTGGGCGAGGGCTGGTTGAAAAGAAGCTCGTTTATATTGCTTATGCCACAACCCTCGTAAAATAAAATTTGATTTGATTTGATTTGATTTGATTTGATCTCTCTCTCTCTCTCTCTCTCTCTCTCTCTCTCTCTCTCTCTCTCTCTCTCTCTCTCTCTCTCTCTCTCTCTCTCCATCCAGCCCTCGCCCATGGGAGGGTTTAATCTAATGATAATACGTTTTAAAAATGTTGGAATATCAATTAAAGAAGTAATCAAAACAAACGACAAACAAGCAAACGATTAACAGACTAAACAAACAAACAAAAATATACATACAAACGAACATGACATATTATTGTCAAAGGTATAATGAGAACTGTTTCAAGCAACAAAAAACGTGTGAAACTTCGAGGGAAAAAAATCCGTGAAACTGAGGAGTCAATGAAGCAACTACGTTGCAAGTAATAGCAATGTAGCATCGTTACATAAGTCATGTTATGAAATTAATTAGGTACATTTATCTACTGAAACGTGTAAAAGGTACAAATAAGGCATCAACAATATAAACATGTTCAGGCTAAGTGAGAACGAAATATGCCGTGTATAAGGAATGAGAAATATCTGTATTTAAAAGTCTTGGCATTGACAGAATGTTTGAGACCGATTGGAAGTGAATTCCAAAGATTAGTCCCCGAAAAGAGTAGGCTGGACTTAAAAAGATCTATACGAGGCCGAGGAGCATACATTTTTGTCGGGTCTCTTAAATTGTGGGAAGTGAATTGAGAAGAAAGAGGTGCAGGCGCTCTTCCAATTATGAGTTTATGCATCAAAACGCCTTTATTGTACATGAGTCTTCATTTAGGAGGAAGAATGTTTAAAAGTTTATAGTCTTCGTTGGAAACCGAGACTTAAAACCGAGACGTAATAAAATAACTTTGATTGCTCTTTTATGTATACTTAATAAAGGTTTTAGAGTTTTTGCACTCGCACAATCCCATAGTGTTGACGCATAATCAATGATCGATTGAATGTGAGCGTTAAAGAAAAGTTGCCTGCCATGCCTGTTCAAGAAGTGTTTTATTCTGGACAACAAGTAAAGCCTCTTGGAGAGTACTTTACAAACTCCTGTAACGTGATCAGTCCACGATAAATCGTTATCAAAAATAACACCTAGAACTTTGTGTTTATTAACTTCTTCAACAATGTGATTATCAATCGTTAAAGGTGGAAGCTTAGATTTTAAGTTTTGGCGTTTTTGTCTGGTGGTAATAAGCATGCTTTTTGTTTTGTCTGGATTAAGAGCCATGTGGTTTAGTTCGGTCCACACTAAAAGCTCGTTAACACTTTCTTGAAGTTGTTTTGACAATACCTTCACATTTGAGTGGGAATTGTGAATAGTGGTATCATCAGCGAAGAGTTTACAGTTACTGCTTATGTGTAGGGGAAGGTCATTAATGTAAATCGTAAAGAGAAGAGGGCCGAGTACAGATCCCTGAGGAATGCCATAACCTACCGACTGCATGCTAGACATAGAGCCGTTGGCGCACACAGCTTGTACTCGATCAGAAACAAAAGACTTGATTAACGATATTGTATCATTTCTAAGGCCGTACAGCGCGAGTTTCCTAAGAAGTAGGCCATGATGAATCACATCAAATGCTTTAGCAAAGTCAACGAAGAGAGCAGCACATAATTTGTCTTCGTTGATCTTGCTCAACCACTGATCAACTAAAGAAACAAGTGCTGTGTGGCATGAATGATGAGTTCTGAACCCGGACTGATTTGGGTGAAATAAAGCATTTTCGTTAAAATGTGACAGAATAAACTTGTTGATATGTTGTTCCAACGGCTTTGATAAAACCGATAAGAGAGAGAGAGAGAGAGAGAGAGAGAGAGAGAGAGAGAGAGAGAGAGAGAGAGAGAGAGACAGAGACAGAGACAGACAGAGACAGAGACAGAGAGCTTGACTAGCT
>NW_027126439.1:10000-12500 GCF_037325665.1 Littorina saxatilis | reverse complement strand
ATAAAGGTATAGATAATTGGCGACCTCTCTTAGTGTCCCAGTGGGGCTAACAAGTTTGTAATGCCTATATACAAACTAAACCAAGTAAAACCACACCAAACGGGGTCGGCCCGCTATTGCGCGGGGCCGCTATTGCGCGGGGCCGCTATTGCGCGAATCTTTAGGGTTAGGGTTAGGGTTAGGGTTAGGATTAGGGTTAGGGTTAGATTCGCGCAATAGCGGCCCCGCGCAATAGCGGACCCGCGCAATAGCGGCCCAGCCCCCACCAAACTACACATCAATAGCACTGTCACTCGCAGTACTTAGTCAAACTCACTTCGCTTCTATAGTACCAACGAACAATACTGTTCAATCAAAAGCAAAGCACCAGATGCCTGTGCTTAATTGTGAACTCAAACTCTCAAGACGCCAACGAAATCCCCATATACATGTAATATACTGAATCAAAAACCAAGAAAGGTAGGTTGTTGGAACGTTTGTTATTGACAAAACAATACATTCACAGATATTTCGACCCAACGGTCTTTTAAGTGAACAGACAAACAAATATTCACACAAAACTTATCTTGATAGTTCTATCAATTTACGTCCACTCGTCAGAAAGCCGAGCGAATGAATCATGTAATATACTATCAGTCAACCCCACGTTGTGCAAATTGTTGGTAAATGTGAGAGTGGTAAAAAATGCTGTAATAGTGCGATACAGAAAGATGATGAAATCGTTCCACGTGTAATATTGCCATAGTGATATCACTTCAATGTTTTCTGGGGTGGTGACAGGTGTAAGATCAATTAAATGCTTTTTGCAAGCGCAGGAAATATCTTTGTGATGGTAATACCTGTCGTAAAAACCCCGAAGCATGAGGTTTGTTGAATTAGATAAAGATTGCATCTTGCAGAAGTTATGTCGTAAATAGTATTGTCATTTTCTTGAGTTGGTAGTCATCATCATCATCATCACTCATCATCGTCATCATCATCATCATCATCATCATCATCATCATCATCATCATCATCATCATCATCCGCTTCTCTTCCCCCTCCTCCTCCTCCTCCTCAGCAACAGCAGTGTCGTCGTAATCCGTCATCATCATCATCATCATCGGCATCATCCTCAGCAGCAGAGTAGTTGCTGTTTGTAGCCTACTGCTAGTTCATTATGCCAGAATTTCCGACCATGTTCTCTACACATACGTGTACACACAGATATACAAACAACAATAATACCTACCTTCTTACATTTGACTTACAGTTATACATGTATAAAAACATACATATGTTTGCGTGATTAAAAGTGTGCACGCGTGCGTGTGTGAGCTTTGTACACGTATTCTCTTGTGTGGGAACGGGTGAGAGAATGATATGTGTCCTGCTGCCTTTGTGTGAGAGCTTGTATGTTGTGTGCGTGTGTGTGTGTTTGCTTTTGCGTGTGTTCGCTTTTGTGTGTCTCTTTCTGTGTGTGCACACGCAACCACACCCGTGCGTAGGCGAAATGTCCGCGTGTCCTCATGTGTTCAGTCGAGCTTGTGCTTAGCGGCGGGTGTACCTCAGAGAAAGAGAGAGAGAGAGAGAGAGAGAGAGAGAGAGAGTATTCGCATTCATGCACTCGGCTTGTCTTTTGCCTGCACCGTAGTTGTGCGACAGAGAAAGCTGTTTCCGAGCTATAGGCTTACATGTCCTTGGCAATGAGATAAATACGTGTACTTTACACGCACTGAAATCAAACACTTCAAGCGTGAAGCCTGTATGACGTCACCAAGAACGCTAATCTCTTCTGCTCGAGTGACAGTGACGCTTGTTTTGAGTTGTATAAACGCAAGGGGTGGTGTCAGTAGTGGTTTGGATCCTGTGAGTGACGTTGGTCTTGAAGCAATAGCAAAAAGAATTCACAAACCGAGCGAGGAACAACAACAACAACAAAAACAACAACAACAACACCACCACCACCACCTCCACCACCACCATCAACAACTGCAACAACAACAACAACAAAAACAGCAACAACAACAACACCACCTCCACCACCATCATCAACAACTGCAACAACAACAACAAATCAACAACAAATGCTTTTGTAAAAGTATTTCAGCGTCAAATGCCTGCATTGACCTTTGTATACATTTATTTATTCCTGTAATTAATTATTTATTTTGAATCATGTCACTCTCCAAACGATGGCCAAAAGACCCCCCTCGCTACAGTCGCTATGGAGTCGCTGCGAACTCGCGAAAAATTAGACTGCCATGCGAACAACCATGACGATTATGTCCCGATTTAGTTCTGATTCGGCAGCGACTTGATAACTCAGATGAGCCCTGCTCGACTCCGCAGCGATCTACAAGCGACTTGGAGCAGACTTTCATTATCACGCTTCCCGATTGGTTAGCTTTAGCCGGAGAACAACGAATACGACCGAAATGAGCAGAAAGTCGGCTGAGAATCGTTGCTTAATCGTTAGTGCTGTTCACATGAGCAACGATTTTCACCCGACTTGGCCCGT
>NW_027126439.1:0-5000 GCF_037325665.1 Littorina saxatilis | reverse complement strand
AAACACGAGTGTACGTGGGAGTTTCAGCCCACGAACGTAGAAGAAGAAGAGGTAATGATCATCCTCAAAATGCACCAGATTGCACCATTTTGCATCCTTTTTTTCAAAAAATTTCGGGGGGGCATGCCCCCGGACCCCCCTAGCAAGCTAGGCTTTGCGCCGTCGGCTCGGCGCTTCACGCCTTCACACCCATATCTTCACAATATACTTTTGGAAACCCCCCCATGAAATGAACTGATCCGCCCCTGTTGTTTATGTGTGTGTGTGTGTGTGTGTGTGTGTGTGTGTGTGTGTGTGTGTGTGTGTGTGTGTGTGTGTGTATGTGTGTGTGTGTGTTTGTGTGTGTATGTGTTTGTGTGTGTGTGTGTGTTTGTGTGTGTGTGTGTGTTTGTTTGTTTATGTGTGTGTTTGAAAGAAAAAGTTGACAGAGTTCTTTGCAATGATTTTTTCATGTTATTTCTATAACGCTGAAATTGATTCATAAGACATTTGCATTTATGAGCAAAAATTCTGCACTTACAAGAAGAAACATTAGTTCTTAGATTGTCTTTCTTATGTTAATCTACCTGTAATATAGAAACTATGAAGCAAGAGCATTATATGTAAGGGACAGTTAGAATAGATGTCTATATCTGAACATTTTGTTTTATTTTTTACATTTCAGTCTTGAGAAGAGATTAATAATGTTGTAGTTCTGTTAAAAGATGGACAAAGGAACTGTTTTCGTCGTCAATGTGATTACATTTGTTATTTGATTTGAAAACAGTGAGAAGTTATTATGAATATTTAATGAAAAATGTTTTTTGACATTTTCCTAAAATTTCACGTTTAGGGGGTAGGGGAGAAATATCTCATCTGGTGTCGCAACAAATCCTCTCAGGAATTCCAAGTGTGGCTTGAAATTATCCAAAGGCATTGTAGTTTCTAAAATATGAAACAGAAAACCCAAATTTGTTGAAACCTTTTACTCATCAAAGTTGACAAGCTTTGCGCACTGTGAAAATGACGGTTCGCGCCTATCAAGCATCACTACAGCCAACCTATCAAACATTGAACACTGTAATAGGTATTTTTTACAAGATTAATGATCAACTTAACTGTTTTGATTTAAAAAAAAAGTGGTTCTCTGTTCATTCATTGCAGCTGTGCATTGTTGTGATTTCACAGATAAATTTAGCGTTCGAGGGGGTACCCTTAAACAAAGGGGCATAAGTTGTAGTGGGAATTAGGTTTTTTTTGGTGGCGAACTTGTTAAATCGTGTTCAGTAGACCCCAATGAATATCTCTAGCCTAATGAAGCTGGATCCTGAGGGGGGTGCACGGTAGGCCTAGCTGGCTTGAAGCCTAAAGCTGTACACCTTTCTTCTGTGCCATGTGGTAACAGGATTTAGACTATGTATCTTGCGAAATGGCATAGGCGTGCTATAACAAGGGTGCAGCTCAAAGTGTTGCGTCCAGACAAAAGAACAAGTCGCGTAAGGCGAAAATACAACATTTAGTCAAGTAGCTGTCGAACTCACAGAATGAAACTGAACGCAATGCAACGCAGCAAGACCGTATACTCGTAGCATCGTCAGTCCACCGCTCATGGCAAAGGCAGTGAAATTGACAAGAAGAGCGGGGTAGTAGTTGCGCTGAGAAGGATAGCACGCTTTTCTGTACCTCTCTTCGTTTTAACTTTCTGAGCGTGTTTTCAATCCAAACATATCATATCTATATGTTTTTGGAATCAGGAACCGACAAGGAATAAGATGAAAGTGTTTTTAAATTGATTTCAAAAATTTAATTTTGATCATAATTTTTATATTTTTAATTTTCAGAGCTTGTTTTTAATCCAAATATAACATATTTATATGTTTTTGGAATGAGAAAATGATGGAGAATAAGATGAACGTAAATTTGGATCGTTTTCAGATTTTTAATGACCAAAGTCATTAATTATTTTTAAGCCACCAAGCTGAAATGCAATACCGAAGTCCGGGCTTCGTCGGAGATTACTTGACCAAAATTTCAACCAATTTGGTTGAAAAATGAGAGCGTGACAGTGCCGCCTCAACTTTCACGAAAAGCCGGATATGACGTCATCAAAGACATTTATAAAAAAAATGAAAAAAAGTCTGAGGATATCATACCCAGGAACTCTCATGTCAAATTTCATAAAGATCGGTCCAGTAGTTTAGTCTGAATCGCTCTACACACACACACAGACAGACAGACAGACAGACAGACAGACAGACAGACAGACAGACAGACACACACACACACACACATACACCACGACCCTCGTCTCGATTCCCCCCTCTATGTTAAAACATTTAGTCAAAACTTGACTAAATGTAAAAAACAAAACAAACAAAAGTACTCCAACAATGTCGTCAGTCTCTGAAAATAAATTTCTCCATTCCGGTGTAACACGAGAAAATTACTCCCACGAGATTTTTACTCCGGAGTAAACATTTCGTACGAAAAAGTTACTCCCTTTACAAAAAAAGCACTCCCCTCATTGCACGAGAAAATTACTCCCCAAGACAGGTGAGTTCCGAGTAAACATTTCGTACAAAATGTTGCTCCCCTGACGAATAAATAACGAATAAATTACTTCTCCCCAACACGAGCAATTTAACTTCCCATGCCAGGTGTACGACATTTTTACTCCCTTGTGCCCTGTTAGTCTAGGTGGTGGAAGGGGTGGAGGAGGGAAGGTAGCGCGACATTCGTGTGCGCGAGATCACTTATTGGCATTATTTCTTCGGCCGCATCCCATTTTTGAGTACGAGATTTTTACTGGAAGTAAAAAAAATGGGGAGTAAACATTTCGTGGAGGGAGTAATTTTTTCGTGCCTTGGGGAGTTCTTTTCTCGTACGAAAAGTGTACTCGGAGTAAGAATTTCGTACGAAATATTTACTCCGGAGTAAATTGTTCGTGGAGTCAAAATTTCGTGTTACACCGGCACAAAATAGCATTCGTCTCTCATCAACAAAACAAGTGTCTTTTTGCTTTTACATACATCTTTCCTTTTTACATTTAGTCAAGTTTTGACTAAATGTTAGAGGGGGGAATCGAGACGAGGGTTGTGGTGTATGTGTGTGTGTGTGTGTGTGTGTGTGTGTGTGTGTGTGTGTGTGTCTGTCTGTCTGTGTGTGTGTGTAGAGCGATTCAGACCAAACTACTGGACCGATCTTTATGAAATTTGACATGAGAGTTCCTGGGAATGATATCCCCGGACGTTTTTTTCTTTTTTTCGATAAATACCTTTGATGACGTCATATCCGGCTTTTTGTCAAAGTTGAGGCGGCACTGTCACACCCTCATTTTTCAATCAAATTGATTGAAATTTTGGCCCAGCAATCTTCGACGAAGGCCGGACTTCGGTATTGCATTTCAGCTTGGTGGCTTAAAAATTAATTAATGACTTTGGTCATTAAAAATCTGAAAATTGTAAAAAAAATTTTTACAAATTTAAAACGATCTAAATTTACGTTTATCTTATTCTTCATCATTTTCTGATTCCAAAAACATATAAATATGTTATATTCGGATTAAAAACAAGCTTTGAAAATTAAAAATATAAAAATTATTATTAAAATAAAATTTCCGAAATCGATTTAAAAACAATTTCATCTTATTCCTTGTGGGTTCCTGATTCCAAAAACATATAGATGTGATATGTTTGGATTAAAAACACGATCAGAAAGTTAAAAAGAATAGAGATAAAGAAAAGCGTGCTATCCTTCTCAGCGCAACTACTACCCCGCTCTTCTTGTCAATTTCACTGCCTGTGCATCGAGCGGTGGACTGACGATGCTACGAGTATACGCTCTTGCTGTAAAAATGCAGTGAGTTCAGTTTCATTCTGTTAGTTCGACAGCTTGACTAAATGTTGTAATTTCGCCTTACGCGACTTGTTACATTTATTTTCACTTTGTTTTAATGCAGTCAACAACCATACCAGAAGATAAGAGTAAACAAAACCTGCTGAAGCAGCAACACTGCACCGTATAAGGCCATAGTACGCTTTAATTAATTCACCTTCTGAGATCGCTTACACTCATAACAATGAGTTGCGGTCTTGTATGTAACCGGCATGTCAACGCAAACAAGACGATGTCATCGACTCGAGCCAGTGGCCCGTGAAACACCCGCTATTCTCGTCCCACCCGTGCCTAGCGGGGTAGGTGTCAGAAATAGCGCGGTATGTCTACGTTTAGCCATGGCGGGTAGGTCGGGCGCCAGTGTCCTCAGAGGTTAAAATAAGCACACGATCATAAAGTTGTGACGTTTGACGTCAGTGGGCAGAGGAAGAAAAGAAATCCATGATATGTCTATTGACGATTTTTGGAAATATGAATAATTCCGTCGGGTTTTGTATAGGTTGTGTAAGAGTGAATACACTTAACTTAATTTTTGCTTGTCCTCTTACAAATAACTTCACACGTGCTCCTGTCCCCGTGTTTCCGACACATCCCTCGCTAGTGATTGGCCCCTCCAATGTTTGTCCGAGTATAAAAGAAAGGGCATTCACTCTTTCACAACCGGCCGGAATTCATCTATTTTCGGAATTCGTCTATTTAGCGACTGGCATCTGTGACTGGTGAGATAAGATGCACACAAAACAAAAAAGCAAAAGCACAGGTTTATGCAACAAAAACCACACACACACACACGCACGCACGCACTCACAAACGCACGCACGCACGCACACCGGCACACACGAACACGCACACGAACGAACGCACGCACGCGCGAACGCACCGACGAACGCACACACGCACATGCGAACGCACCCACGCACCCACGCACACGCACACACACACACACACAAATACACACACACACACACGCACGCACGAACGCACGCACGCACGCACGCATGCACGCACATACACACACACACACACACACACACGCACGCACGCATGATCTTTTCCGGGCCGCGCTAGGCCACGTCGACATTTGTGTCTGGACTCGAAAACGATAGGTCCCCTTGGAATCTCTGTTT
>NW_027126438.1:10000-31200 GCF_037325665.1 Littorina saxatilis | reverse complement strand
AATTAATTTCAAATAATTGTAAATAATTCCAAATAACTCCTATAAATTCCCAATAATTCCAAAAAAATCCAACTATAACCAATTAATTGAAAATAATTCCAATAATTTTCGCAATAAATCCAATTTGTTGTAAATAAATTCAATTATTTCCAAATACTTTCAAATAAATCCAATTTAATTCCAAATAATTCTACGTAAGGATTAGGGTTAGGGTTAGGATTAAACGTAAATCCTAATACTTCCAAATGATCCCAAATAATTCCAAATAAATCCAATTAATACCAAATTATTCCAATTAATTCTAATTATTTCCAAGTAATTCCAATAATTACATTGATTCCAAATAAATCCAATTAATTACAAATAATTCCAATTATTTTCAAATAATTCAAATTCATTCCAAATAATTCCAAATAAATCCAATAAATTCCAAATAATTGCACATAATTCCAAATAAATCCTATAATTTCCAAATAATTCCAAATAATTCCAATTATTTCCAAATAATTCTAATTTGTTTTAAATAAATCTCATTAATTCCAAATAATTCCACAATAAATCCTAATCATTCCAAATGATTACAAATGATCCTAATTAATTATAAGTAAATTCAGTTTATTGCAAATATTTGCAAATCATTCTTACAAAATCCTAATAATTCCAAATGATTCCAAATAATTCCAAATACATCCACTTAATTCCAAATAATTCCAATTAATTTCAAATAATTCACAATAATTCCAATTTATTCCCAACCATTCCAAATATTTGCTATTAATTCCCATTAATTCAAAATAAATCCAATTAAATCCAAATAATTATAAATAATTCCATTTAATTCCACTTAAATAAAAACAATGTTAACTAATTCCACTTAATTACAGTTATTTCAATTAATTACAAATAATGTTAAATAATTACACTTAATGACACTTATTCCCACTTACTTAAAATTATTTCCAGGCAATTCCAATACATTCCACCGAATTCCACTTATTTCCAATTAAATATACTTAATTCCAATTATGTACAATTAAGTATAATTAATTCCAAATAAATCCACATAATTCCAATTACTTACAATTAATTGCACTTAATTCCACTTCATTACACTTAATTACATTTCATTCCAGAATATTCCACTCAATTACATTTACTTCCACATACTTTCAATGATTTTAATTAAATTCTATTTAATTCCACTTATTATAATTATATCCACTTCATTAACCGTAAATACAATTAATTACACTTAATTACACTTATTTACATTTATTTTCCTACACTTAATAACACTTAATTACATTTAATTCCACTTAATTCCACTTAATTCCACTTAATTCCACTGAATTCCAATTAATTCTACTTCATTACACTTTAGTACACTTTTTTACACTTAACTCGAATTAATTGTAATTAATTCCACTTCATTCCACCTAATTCCAGTTAAATACACTTAATTCCAATTTATTTACACTTAATTACACTTAATTACACTTCATTCCAATTAATTACAAATAATGACACTTAATTACATTTACTTACACTTCGTTACACGCTTAAATACACTTAATTCCAATTACTTACAATTAATTACAAATAATGACACTTAATTAAACTTATAATTACCTTTCAGTACACTTAATTACAATTAATTAAAATTAATTACACTTAATTACACTTAATTACACTTAAGTACACTTAATTACACTTAGTTACAGTTTATTACACTTTATTACAACTAGGGTTAGGGTTAGGGTTAGGGTTCGGTTTAGGGTTAGGTTTTATGTTGCAACTGTTATACTTTGCTGTGCTCCTCGAACTTTTACAAAAAAAATTGGCGGTAAAAAGAATAAAGGCAAGCACATTAAAACTGTTCACTTTAATGTGTTCGGAAGCTCGTGTGGATGCTTTACACAAAACAATTTCACATAAAAAACCTTAATTTGAAAGTTACAGCCATTCTGTTCTAAAAATACCACCAAAAATGTCTAATAAAATCATAACTAATTCCATGATCCCTTTTTGGGGGTGTGTGCGCATATTGTTAATTAATCGCCTTGGGGCAACCAACACTTCTGCAGTCTCCCAACATCTTCAAAGTAGGCTTTTACCTCGTCATAATGTCAATCTCAAAATTCACATTTTCTTCCAAGAACTAAAAATCTTTATTATCACTTTTCTCCAATTGTATTACTTTTATTTTATAGCCATCATAGTCACAGACTAGATGCATCAAACAGATTTTAAAAAGACCCAAAACTTAATTTTTTATGAATATTTTACACCCTTTTCACTTGGCGTACCAAACAAAAAACTCTAAAAAAATTCACAACTAATTGCATGTTCGCTTTTTGAGGGTGTGCACATATTGTTAATTACTCGCCTTGATGTAACCGCCACTACTGCAGTCTCCAACAGCTTCAAACTAGGCTTTTCCCTCTTCATAATGTCAATCTCCAAAATCACACATTCTCTTCTAAGAACAAAAAATCTTCATTTTTCACTTTTCTAAACTTTTCTTACTTTCAGAGCTTAGCCAAAATAGTCACAGACTAGATGCATCAAACAAGTTTTAAAAAGATCAAAAACTCAATTTGTTATGAATATTTTACACCTTTTTCTCTTGGTGTACCTAACCAAAAAGGCTAAAAAATCATAACTAATTCCATGTTCACTTTTTGGGGGTAGGCGCAGATTGTTAATGACTCGCCTTGAGGTAACCAACACTACTGCTGTCTAAAACAGCTTCAAACTAGGCGTTTACCTCTTCATAATGTCAACCTGCAAAATCACTAATTCTCTTCCAAGAACAAAAATTTTTCATTTTTCACTTTTCTCAACTTTTATTACTTTCAGTGCTTACCAATAATAGTCACAGACTAGATGCATCAAACAGATTTCAAAAAGACCCAAAACTCAATTTGTTATGAATATTTTACACCTTTTTCTCTTGGCGTACCTAACCAAAAAGGCTAAAAAATCATAACTAATTCCATGTTCACTTTTTGGGGGTAGGCGCAGATTGTTAATGACTTGCCTTGAGGTAACAAACACTTCAGTAGTCTGAAACATCATCAAACCAGGCTTTTACCTCTTCAAAATGTCAACCTGCAAAATCACTCATTCTCTTTCTAGAACAAAAAATCTTCATTTTTCACTTTTCTCAAATTTTCTAGCTTTCAGTGTATACCCATCATGCTCACAGACTAGATGCATCAAACAGATTTCAAAAATAACCAAACCTGGATTTCTTATGAATTGCAATAACACTCATTATCTTCCAACAAAAAAAAATCTTCATTTTTCACTTTTCTCAAATTATCTAACTTTGTGTGCATAACCATCATGCTCACAAACTATATGCATCCATCAAAAACATAAACACATAAAATACTGATTGTTTGAACAATATTTAACACCTTAGGGTTAGGGTTAGGGTTAGGGTTAGGGTTGACAACAATCACTTTGTGTTGGTGATAAGTGTTCACTATAGAAATTCAAGTACAATATTAATAAGATATATAATTAGCCAAAAAGGTATAAGTTAGGGATCAGGATTAGGGAATAGGATTAGAATAAGGCATAAGGAATAATCATCAGGATTAGGGAATACGATTACCGTAAGGCATGAGGGTTAGCCAATAGATTAGGGTTAGCAATAAAATTAGGGTTAAGGTTAGCTTTATGAATAAGGATTAGGAATAACACTAACTCTTAGGATTAGGGTAAAAATCAGAGATTATTCATTAAGGTTAGGAATAAACGTTAGGGATAAAAGATTAGGGTGTTCAAAGCATAAGGATTAGGGCAAAGATTAGGGTTCCTGTTTCTGTTAGCCATAAGGATTAGCATGAGGAATAAGGAAATAGGGTGAGGATTAGGGTTAGGGATAAGGGTTAGGGATAAGAGATTAGGGTGAGAATTAGGGTTAGGGATAAGGGTTAGGGATAAGGGATTAGGGTGAGAATTACGGTTAGGAGTAAGAAGTAGGGTTATGGATAAGGATTTGGGTCAGGGATAAGGATTTGGGTCAGGGATAAGGATTTGGGTCAGGGATAAGGGTTAGGCACAAGAGATTAGGGTTAGGATTAGGGTTAGGATTAGGGTTAGGATTAGGGTTAGGGATAAGAGTTAGGGTTCGGGTTCGGGATAAGGATTAGGGTCAAGGTTAGTGTTAGAAATAAGGATTAGGGATAAGGGATAAAATAATAGCATGAGGATTAGGGTTAGGGTGAGGATTAGGGTTAGGGTGAGGATTAGTATTAGGGATAAAAGTTAGGGATAAGGGAATAGGTTGAGGATTAGTGTTAGGGATAAGGGAATAGGGTAGGATTAGGGTGAGGGATAAGGGAATATGAATAAGGATTAGGTATAAGGTTAGGGTTAGGGTTAGGGTTAGGGTTGCAGATAAGGATTAGGGATAAGGGAATAGGGTGAGAATAAGGGATAAGAAAATAGGGTAAGGCTTCAGGATAAGAGAATAGGCTGAAGATTAGTGTTAGGGATAAGGGATAAGGGAATAGGGTTAGGGATAAGGATTAGGGTTAGGGATTAGGGTTAGGGATAAGGATTAGGGTTAGGGATCAGGGTTAGGGATAAGAATTACGGTTAGAGATAAGGGTTAGGGATTAGGGCTAGGGATAAGAATTAGGGTTAGGGATTAGGGCTAGGGATAAGGGAATAGGGATAATGGAATAGGGTTAGGGATAAGGATTATTGATAAGGGAATAGGGTGATAATTAGGGTTAGGAATAATGGAATAGGGTTAGGGATAATGGAATAGGGTAAGGATTAGTGTTAGGGATAAGGATTAGTGTTAGGGATAAGGATTAGGGTGACGATTAGGGTTAGGGTTAGGGATAAGGATTAGGGATAAGGGAATAGGGTGAGGCATAGGCATTAGGGTTAGGGTTAGGGATAAGAGAATAGGGTGAGGATTAGGGTTAGGGATACGGAAATAGGGTAAGGGTAAGGGTTAGGGTTAGGGTTAGGGTTGCAGATAAGGGTTAGGGATAATGGAATTAGGGTGAGAATTAGGGATAAGAAAATAGGGTAAGGCTTCAGGATAAGGGAATAGGCTTAGGGTTAGTGTTAGGGATAAGGGATTAGGGTAAAGGATAAGGGAATAGGGTTAGGGATAAGGATTAGGGTTAGGGATAAGGATTAGGGTTAGGGATAAGAATTAGGGTTAGAGATAAAGATTAGGGTTAGGGTTAGGGTTAGGGATAAGGATTAGGTTTAGGGATTAGGGTTAGGGATAAGAATTAGTGTTAGGGATAAGGATTAGGGTTAGGGATTAGGGCTAGGGATAATGGAATAGGGTTAGGGATAAGGATTATTGATAAGAGAATAGGATGATAATTACGTTAGGAATAATGGAATAGGGTTAGGAATAATGGAATAGGTCAGGATTAGTGTTAGGGATAAGGATTAGGGTTAGGGATAAGGATTAGGGTTAGGGATAAGGATTAGGGTGACGATTAGGGTTAGGGTTAGGGTTAGGGTTAGGGTTAGGGTTAGGGATAAGGATTAGGGTTAGGGATAAGGATTAGGGTTAGGGATTAGGATTAGGGTTAGGGATTAGGATTAGGGATAAGGGAATAGGGTGAGGATTAGGGTTAGGGATAAGGATGAAGGATAAGGGAATAGGGTGAGGATTAGGGTTAGGAATAAGGGATTAGGGTTAGGGATTAGGGTAAGGACCCTACTGTACAAATCAAGAAATAGGTAAAAAAATGAAAAAAATAATAAAATTGCCAAAAATTAGTAAAAAGACAACAGAATAACCAAGTTGAAGCAAAAATGAAATTGTATTATTTTAAATAAAAAAATGTAAGCACAAAAAGTTTAAAGAAAAAGGAATACAAGTTTTTCACTAAACTTGACTGACTTGACCTACTTCTTTTACTCACTTTACTTACTGACTTGAAGTAGTTGACCTCTGTGCTTGACCTAGTTACCAGATTGCCTTACTTGACTAACTTATTTGACCTATATTTTGACTTATTTCACCCATTTAAGTAACTTGACCTACTTACTTGAATGATTTGACTAATTTGACCCAAAAACTTCACCTACTTATTTGACTGACTGACTGACTGACTGACTGACTGACTGACTGACTGATTGACTGATTTGACCTATTGAGTTCACAAACCTACTTGACGTATTTACTTGACTAACTAAGCTAATCAAAAAAATTGACCGAATGACTTAAGTAAATCTGATCAAAACTGACCTATTTACAGACTGAGCTACTGACTGACCTACTTACAGACTCATTCAATGACCTACTTAAGGCTGACCTACTTACAGACTTTGGTGCCACCCAGTCACCCAGCAAGCCACCCAATAAGGCAGCCAGCCAATAAGGCAGCCAACCAAATAGCCAGCCAACCAATTAGCCAGCTAACCAGCCAATTACCCATCCAACCAATTAGCCAGCCAGCTAGCCAACCAACCAGTCGGCGAACCAACCAACCAGCCAACCAACCAACCAACCAACCAACCAACCAACCAACCAACCAACCAACCAACCAACCAACCAACCAACCAACCAAATGTCTTACTTAGTGATTTACTGAGTAGTGACTTACTGACTTACTTACGTAGTTACTGACTTACTGATTACTTACTTATTACTTACTGATTGCTTACTTACTGATTACTTACTTACATACTTACTTACTTAGTAATGACTTACTTACTTACTTACTTACTTACTTACTTACTTACTTACTTACTTACTTACTTACTTACTTACTTACTTACTGACTTAGTAACTAACTAACTAACCTACTTAACTGACCTACTTAATGACCCAATTCATTGCTTATTTACTTGTATTACGTTGTTTGGTAGCTACTAATTGACTCTTTAAAATGTTTAGTAATTGCACGAAGTTTTATTCTTAAATGGTTTTATTCTGATTTGGTGTGATTTGCAAATCGTACTATATCAACCCCCCGGGCCGCAGGCCTTGGATACAGTGATTGAAAAAAAAGCGATGTTCTCAAATGGTTCAATTCTTATTTGGTCTGACTCTGAAGTGTTACAGGTATACTTCTCCCCCTGGCCGCAGGCCTAGGATTAAAAAAAAAAGAAAAAAAAAAATTATTAAGGGGAGATAATGACGTGTTCTTTGCACAGTTTTTGCTGACAGGAGTTGCTCCCCTTTGACCGTTGGCTGCATTTTATTGACTGTTTTGTCTCATTTTTGTAAATGTTTTTATTTTCTTTAGGGGAGATAATTACGTGTTCTTAGCACTGTTTTTGCTGACAGGAGTTGCTCCCCTTTGACCGTTGGCTGCATTTTATTGACTGTTTTGTCCCATTTTTGTAAATGTTTTTATTTCCTTTAGGGGAGATAATTACGTGTTCTTAGCACTGTTTTTGCTGACAGGAGTTGCTCCCCTTTGACCGTTGGCTGCATTTTATTGACTGTTTTGTCCCATTTTTGTAAATGTTTTTATTTCTTTTAGGGGAGATAATTACGTGTTCCTAGCACTGTTTTTGCTGACAGGAGTTGCTTCCCTTTGACCGTTGGCTGCATTTTATTGATTGTTTTGTTTCATTTTTGTAAATTTTTTATTTTCTTTAGGGGAGATAATTACGTGTTCTTAGCACTGTTTTTGCTGACAGGAGTTGCTCCCCTTTGACAGTTTTGCCTCTTTTTACTTTTACTTTTAAATTATTTTATTTATGGGAGCTAATTACGGTTTTTTTTGGGACAGATTTTTTGACAGGAGTTGCTTCCCTTGGACCATTTCTTTCAGCCAGCCTGCCAGCCAGCCAGCCAGCCAGCCAGCCAGCCAGCCAGCCAGCCCATTTCTTTCAGCCAGCCAACCAGCCAGCCAGACCATTTCTTTCAGCCAGCCAACCAGCCAGCCAACCAGCCCATTGGTTTAAGCCAGCCAGCCGACCAGCCAACCAGACCATTTCTTTCAGCCAGCCAGCGAGCCAGCCAGCCAGACCATTTCTTTCAGCCAGCCAACCAGCCAGCCAGCCAGACCATTTCTTTCAGCCAGCCAACCAGCCAGCCAGACCATTTCTTTCAGCCAGCCAACCAGCCAGCCAACCAGCCAGCCAGCCAGCCAACCAGCCAGACCATTTCTTTCAGCCAGCCAACCAGCCAGCCAGCCTGCCCATTTCTTTCAGCCAGCCAGCCAGCCAGCCAGCCAGCCATCCAGCCAGCCAGCCAGCCAGCCCGCCAGCCAGCCAGCCAGCCAGCCCATTTCGTTCTTTCAGCCAGCCAGCCAACCAGCCAGCCAACCAACCAGCCCATTTCAGCCAACCAGACCATTTCTTTCAGCCAGCCAGCCAGCCAACCAGCCAGCCCAACCAGCCCATATCTTTCAGCCAACCATCCAGCCAACCATCCAGCCAGCCTGCCCATTTCTTCCAGCCAACCAGCCAGCCAACCAGCCAGCCAACCAGCCCATTCCGTTATTTCAGCCAGCCAGCCAACCAGCCAGCCCATTCCGTTATTTCAGCCAGCCAACCAGCCAGCAACCAACCAGACCATTTCTTTTAGCCAGCCAGCCAGCCAGCCAGCCAGCCAGCCAGCCAGCCAGCCAGCCAGCCAGCCATTTCACGTAGTATATGACATTGACCTTTTTGTTCTCAAATGGGGCAACTATTCTCAAATGGGGCAAAAATTCCGGAATGGGCTTTGTTATTCTGAAATGGAGCAAAAATTCCGGAATGGGACTTTATTATTCCGGAATGGGTCACGTATTCTTAAATAGTAATATTCTCAAATGGGGCAAGCAAAAATTCCGGAATGGGACTTTATTATTCCGGAATGGGTCACGTATTTTTAAATAGTAATATTCTTAAATGGGGCAAGCAACAATTCCGGAATGGGACTTTATTATTCCGGAATCGGGCATTTACGTATTTCATATTCTCAAATGGTACAAATATTTTTAGGGCTACAACATTTTTGGGGGGTTGTTGCGCATTGCAGGGCAGAAAAATCCCGGAAAACCCCTGCGAGGGTCGTTAATATCTGCAAAAGATACACAAAACATGACCCGCCCAATCGCCAATCTGCAAATAAGGTTTTTCACGTCATTTCACACTATTTTGGGTTGCATAGTCGTGGTTGCCAAAGTCATTTAGAGTTGCTTTCCTTCACAATGCCGCCATTTTCTGTCTGCATCTTCCCGCCGATGTTTTGGCCCATGTTTACGGCGTTTTCATCTTATTTTTCGCTTTTCTTCCCTTTTTATCATGGTAAGCACTTACATTACTCATTTATGCTTCCATTCATTACATTTTACACTCTTTTTCTTGCTTATTTTACCCTTTTTGAAACATTTTTAGCCTCTTTGCACAAAGTTTTTGTCAGGGGAGCTATTTTCTTACCATTTTTTTTTGCTAACAGGAGTTGCTCCGCTTAGACCGTTAGCTTCATTTTGATCGCTCTTTTACCGCATTTCAACTATTTTATTTAAGTGAGCTAATTTACTTTTTTTTTTACAGTTATACGCATTACATGCCATTGGTTTTCCAGCAGGACATAGCTATAAAGCAGACAGGCTCCTGGGTAAACTTTAGTGTGAAAACTGTCATGCATGTCAAACTTCTCAACGTGTCCAAAAGTCCTCGGCAGATTCACCTATCATCCACGGCAAGGTGTTTAAATGTCATTAGCAAGGCTGTTTCAGCTATAAGCCTGTTGTGAAATACTGTCAATTACACAGCTTCAATGTTTTGAAAGCAGCCTGTAATTGCTTATACGTATCTACAAGAAAAACAGTCTTTTAGAAATTACGTTCATTTTGGGCCAATTACAAAAACAACAAACAGAGAAAAAAAAAGTTTTGTAAATACAGTCAATAAAAAGGCATCGCGTGTTATCCTGAAAGGCAAAGTGTATCTTGTGTTCAGTATTCTGGTCACCACCTCAGCTCTCTTCGAGGTTTTACAGAATATCTCTCCAAAATCAAGAGTACAAAGTGGAAAATTTTTGTGAATTAATTTTGTTATTGAAACTAGTATCAATCAGCGGTTTTAATTCATTAAAAACACATAGAGCTAGAGAGTTAGTTGTTGCTAAATATTCCATCTCAGATGGTGTCACGAATTGCTTACAACGAGAAGAACTATGCCTTTAAAGACCACTATGAGGCACATATTATAGTTCAAGCGTTTGCGTTGTTTTAGTTTTTTGTTTGTTTTGTGTGTTGCTTTGGTTTGGTATTGTGTCATGTTCGAATTGAACAACATCTTGTTTTAAACCAACAACTATTTCCGCATGCAGTCGTAAGTGCACCGTGTCTCGGTAACAGGGGAGGGAACCCGACCATCTCTATTTTTGCTCCAAGAAGCAAACGTGCAACTGACATAGCCTCAAGCGCTTTCAGAAGCTCCAACATCTGGCATCGTCCTGCCTGCCAAATGCCAGGCTCTTGTTTTCCTTCACGAGACAAAAAAAGAATTAGACTGCTCTGCATGGGAGACATCAAGAAGATTGAATCTCGAATGGGTGTGAGGGGTCTGAACAAACGTGCAATATTAGTGGGATCTTGTGGATTTCTGCGAGTTCTCCCTGGCTTTTTAGGCGCAGGGGATATTTTCGCCCCAGGTTGTACAAGTGGGTGGATACAATGATAACAATGGAAAATGGTGTATAAATACAGGAGATAAATCGCAGGAGAGCGAACCAGTTTTGTTCACATAAAGCTGTTTTTGCTGAGATTACTGAAAGGTAGCATTTCAGTCGGTCTCTCTGTCGGTGTGTCTGTGTCGGCAGAAGTTCCTGAGTGAACTTGAACACTTTCTACCCCACCTATGTTGACCAAGTGGTTTGTTTTAGCTGAGACCAACTGTGCTGCAGCAGGTCACTCAGAATTGTAGTAACTGTGTAGAAACTGTGTATCCACACGATGGAATGCAGGCGTTAGATGGACGTTACAGGAAGCGACTGAATTGACTGTGTGGACAGATATATCAGTACCAGGTCAGATAGACCCATATGAGTGGGTACGGGAGACAATGAGTTAACTCAGTCTGCCACCATCATCGAACGCTGAAAAAGAAGAAGTAGAACTGAGGAGAAGAAGTAGAGGTTACATTCCGAGTCTCAGTGAATATTACAAATAATGGTCGAAGTTAGCGGATCATGAAAAATGCGAGCTTCAGCGAGCTTGTTCATAACCGCGAACTGAGACCATTATTTGTAATATTCACTGAGACGAGGTGTGTAACCTCTTTATTCCTCCTTTCTTCAGCTTGTATATGGCAGTAATAAGAAAAGTCACGGTACAGCATTTAATGAAGCATTACTGAGGTAAATGATGGCATTCTTATACAAGTTTCAAAGTAATAAATATTGAGGTCATGTATAGGACAGCACTTAACAAAGAAATACTGAGTAAAAGACATCCTTAATCAACATCTTCAAAATTATAAAAGTCGATGTTCGGAATTATCTCTGTTAGAATGTACAGGTTGCATTCCCTTGTTTCCATAGAGGCAAGCCGACCATGTCACGTGTAGCTTGCCTCGGTGTTTATTATGAAAAAGACAAGAAAAACAAGGTAAGCAACTCTTTCACAGTCCATGAGAACCCGACAGTTATTTTCTAAATTCGTGTAATAGTTTTATATGTATGTTTCTATTCTTCCTGACACCGTTTCTCACAGCTGACGTTTCTCCACAGGTAGGAAATCACTTTGCCCCCAACACGCAAAAAAACTAAAACACAACAAACAAAAACTTCTTGAAAACAACACAGTAAACGGGACCGACTTCGCGCGGTAAGGCAGAATTACTCCGCAGCTGGTAATTAGGTCAACAATGCAAGCCCAGTGCGTGTGGCACGTGCATTCTTCTGCCACGCTTGTTTTCGCTTGTCATTGTTCGTGGTGTCTGCCGGCGTTTTGCGCGCGAGTCTCGGATTATGGTTGTCTAGCTGTGCATACCCCATTGGAGAACCTCTTGTACTTCGATGTTCTTCTATAATTATTTCAAAAAAATAAAAAAGATAAATAACCTCTTAAAATCAGCGCAAGGTGTTCGGACCACAAAGATTATGGAAATGAGATAATGATTGAGTCCTTATTAAATATTAATAACGGCTTCATTATAACTACTTACAATATTGTTCTCCTTGGTAAGGCGTCAAAAGAATTCCACATGCTTACTTGTCAATCCATTAGTACATTATGGGGTTCGGTAATGTGGTGGGATTAACTTGAAATTTAATATTAGTAGTTCACATGGATACCGTCCTTACTTATGCCTTCACACACAATTCAACTTTCATTGAAAACAGTGAATGGCCCCGTTCTAACAAAGTCATTTGGCAAAACAAATGCATGTCACAGAACGGTTCTGTTTGGAAACATGTACGAAAATCGAAAAACCAAGGCGCATCAAGCGAAGTATATAAACGTGTCCGTGTGACACCTGTTCTATATAGTTGAGGGATGTTTTTACTTCAAGAGCAGACATGATATAGGTTTTGTCTCCGGTGGAAATGCTAAACATTGCACATTTTCGGTTAATTTCAGATTTACTCTGACAGCAATAGACACAGAATGTTTGGGATTATTTTCAGACATCAGCTTCATTAAATAATGACATGATTATAGCTCGTTTAACTCAAAGAGGGTCAACATTGCGCTTTCTGCACAGTGTTCTGTAGCTTGTCAATGTACTGCTCGATTTGGCGCTCACTCAGCCGGCACAGAGTTGGATTCTTGGCAGGTGTTTTTGTGCATGTAGGACAGAAAACAGGAAAGAGAAGAAAAGAACTACAACAACAACAACAACAACAACAACAACAACAACAACAGAAGCAACAACAACAATAACAACAATAACAACAATAACTTTACTACAGCAACAACAGCAGCAACAACAACAACAATAACTAGGATAAGAACACAAGTAATAAAGACTACGACGACTACAACAACAGCACACACAACAACAAAACAAGAATGATAGCAACAATTGCGACAACAACAAAACAAGATTTTAAACAAAAACGACAAACAAAATCTACAAGTTACAAGTCGTGGGAAAATCAAGTTTTCTTTAGTCTGTCAGACATGTTACTTTGAGATCAGAAGAATAGGTTCCATAAGAAAATGTCTCACTGTTGATGCCACTAAAACTCTCGTTACATCCTTCATTCTGTCTAGATTAGATTACTGCAACTCCCTTCTCATAGGCTGCCCGCTGACTCCGCTCTCCAACCCTTGCAAAAAGTACAACACTCTGCTGCACGTCTCATTTTCAGAGCACAGCATCGACAACCCTGCACTCCTCTCATGAAAGAACTTCACTGGCTTCCTGTATCTGAACGTATTAGGTATATAGCTGCCTGCTTCTGCTACAAGATCATCTCTGAATCGGCACCTGCCTATCTTTCGGAACTGGTCTCCCTCTACACTCCCTCTCGCACCCTTCGTTCTTCTGATGATGCTCGACTTCTCCGTCAAGGTCGCTTTAAACGCAAGGCTCATGGCTTCCGCACGTTTTCGTATCATGGCCCTCAGTAACCCTAACCCTAACCCTTTCAATTACGTCCCTCTCCATCCATTTCATCTTTTCATTTAAGTCCAATTTGAAAACTCACTTGTTCCAACAACTTTACGGATAGTTCCTTAGCATAGAGTCTGGGGATGTGAGATGTGCATGATGTGTTGTTTGACAGTGATTGTATGAATTTTGTATACACGTATGTATTGTTGTCACGCGCTTTGAACTTCTGATAAGGCGCTTTATAAATGCCCGTTATTATTATTATTATATCATTATTTAGAATCGCTTCCCTAATGGCTTTTCCTCCTAACTAAACGACAATTAAATTAAATGCCAACCATTTTTCTCTTTACTGGTGGTAATTGCATGGACGTCTAATCCCCCCGCGGGTTAGGGGGGAGAATTTACCCGATGCTCCCCAGCATGTCGTAAGAGGCGACTAACAGATTCTGTTTCTCCTTTTACCCTTGTTAAGTGTTTCTTGTATAGAATATAGTCAATGTTTGTAAAGTATTTAGTCAAGCAGTATGTAAGAAATGCTAAGTCCTTTGTACTGGAAACTTGCATTCTCCCAGTAAGGTAATAATATTGTACTACGTTGCAAGCCCCTGGAGCAAATTTTTGATTAGTGCTTTTGTGAACAAGAAACAATTGACAAGTGGCTCTATCCCATCTCCCCCCTTTCCCCGTCGCGATATAACCTTCGTGGTTGAAAACGACGCCGTTAAACGCCAAATAAAGTAAAGTAAATGGACGTCTAAAGATTCAGCGGTGGGTGTTTTTACCAAATATAATTGCACAGTTTGTGAAGTGTTTATCAGATGGAAATCTGTGAACGTTTTTGTGTGTGTGTTTTTTACTGGTGTTTTGTGGGTTTTTGACTAAATGTTTTAACGTAGAGGGGGGAATCGAGACGAGGGTCGTGGTGTATGTATGTGTGTGTGTGTGTGTGTGTGTGTGTGTGTGTGTGTGTGTGTGTGTGTGTGTGTGTGTGTGTGTGTGTGTGTGTGTGTGTGTGTGTGTGTGTGTGTGTCTGTGTGTGTGTGTGTGTAGAACGTTTCAGAGAAAACTACTAGAACGATCTTCATGAAACTTGACATGAGAGATCCTGAGTATGGTATCACCAGACATATTTTTCTTTTTTTTGATAAATGTCTTTGATGACGTCATATCCGGCTTTTCGTGAAAGTTGAGGCGGCACTGTCACGCTCTCATTTTTCAACCAAATTGGTTGGAATTTTGGTCAAGTAATCTTCGACGAAGTCCGGACTTTGGTATTGCATTTCAGCTCGGAGGCTTAAAAATTAACTGATGTAATTAAAGTTGTCATTAAAATCGATTTTTCGCAAACAGATTTAAAATTGATTGCATCGTATATATTCTGCATCACATTCTGAATCTAAAAATATATACATATGTCATGTTTACTCTTAAAATTTGATCACAATCAACGAAAATAGATTAATTAGTCTTACGATTAAAATGTAAGAAATCGATCCAAAAATTATTTCACCTTATTCTTTATCATTTTCTGATTCCAAAAACATATAGATATGATAGGTTGGATTCAAAACAAGCTCAGAAAGTTAACAAGTATACAGAAAAGCGCGCTTTCCTGCTTAGCACAATACGCTGCCGCGCTATTCTGGCGTGTTAGTTTCACTGCGTTTTGCACGTGGGAGGTGAGCGATTTCCTTCTCGCGGGGATTGACGAAGCTGTACTGACTTGGTAAAAAAATACAGTGCGTTCAGTTCCATTCCGTGAGTTCGACAGCTTGACTAAATGTAGTAATTTCGCCTTACGCGAATTGTTTTGTTTGCTTTGCTTTTGTTTATTTGATGTTGTTGGGTGGGTGTTTTTTAAGGGGTAGGGGGGGGGTGAAAAGGAAGATGCACACATCTGCAGCAGTTAATGACTGCTTCTCTCAGCTCAGTGTTAACGCACAGTTGCAATAATGATAAGCAAGCCATGCCCATAGGCGAGAGGCGTGGGGTTGTTTATTCAGGAACGATGAGATGTCAGATATGATTTCTTGTTGGCACTTTTTCACATCAAGGTGTAATTGCTCATGTCATGTGTGTCTGCTAGAATGTTTTGCATGGGAGGATTTTTCTCTCACAAACTAGCAATAGTCTATGAAACAAAACAACAGCTAATCAAGAGGTGAACCATACAAACAGGACCTTAAAAGAAGCGTGCAAACAGACGAACTGACATATGCCATCAACAAATAAACACATAACGTACACGAGCAAAACTCAGTTATTTCAAAAGACGAATTCCAAAAATAACTCTTTCTGGTTAGTATGGGCTGTGAACGAGTGAATACCCTTGCGTTTTACTCGGACAAACATTGGATGGGCCAATCCCTAGTGAGGGGTGTGTCGGACCCACATTGGATGGGCCAATCACGAGCGAGGGGTGTGTCGGACCCACATTGGATGGGCCAATCACGAGCGAGGGATGTGTCGGACTCACATTGGAGGGGCCAATCACGAGCGAGGGATGTGTCGGACCCACATTGGAGGGGCCAATCACTAGCGAGGGATGTGTCGGACCCACATTGGATGGGCCAATCACGAGCGAGGGGTGTGTCGGAAACACGTGGACAGGAGCACGTGTGGCTTTATTTGTCAGGAGAAAGCAAGAGTATTCACTCTTTCACAACCCATGCAAACTCAACGGAGTTATTTCCGAAAATTACATTGGTTGCGATGGTGGCGGTGGTTCTGGAATCATCATCGTCGTCGTTGTTGTTCTTGTCGATGTTGTTGTTGATGTCGTTGGTGATAGTGTTGGTGGTGGTGATGTCGGTGGTGGTGGTGTTGTTGTTGAATGATATTTAAGCGCATACTATTTATCATTATGTTAATAACATTTTATGTAATTTTTTAAGAACATTTGACACCTGCAAAAACGTGTCCAGGTTGCAGAACAGGACAGGTGTAACTGCTGACTAATGAATATGGATTCGTCTTTTTTTCTTTCCGCTTTGAAATAACCTGCACTGACAGTTTATTGAAAGTGAGCTATCTGCACTATCTCCACGCTGCATCCGCTTGAGTTTGTTATCTCCCTTTTTTCCCCTCAAGATGTTTAAAGTAAAATTGACACACCTTTTCCGCTCATTATAAAGGCGTACTTCCGTTGTGCTATCTTTCGTTTCAATCTTTTGCCAGTTACAGCTATGCGTCCTATACCGCAGGCACGTACATATTTTGATTTTTTTCCAATTTTATCTTTTGAAGAATACTATATATAAAGGTCTGGCTTTTTGGTTTGCAGTATTATGGAAGATGAAGACCAACGCACAAACATGCAAAAAAGAGAAATGAAATAAGATTCACTTCATGTGCTTATGTATTCTTCCAAGATATGTTCGCACGAACGAGACTAATTTTATTTGTTTAAGCATTAGCTATCTGGTCGATAAAAAAGGCGGACAGACAGACCAACAGACAGATAAATGCGGAGAGACAGACAAACAGACACATGAAGGCGGACAGACAGACAAACAGACACATGAAGGCGGACAGACAGACAAACAGACACATGAAGGCGGACAGACAGACAAACAGACAGATAAATGCGGACAGACAGACAAACAGACACATGAAGGCGGACAGAAAGACAAACAGACACATGAAGGCGGACAGACAGACAAACAGACACATGAAGGCGGACAGACAGAGAGTACGAGTCACATGCATGATGCAGAGCTATCATGCTACCCGTCTGCCCATCCGTTCGTCCGTCTGTCTGTATGCATGTCTGTCTGACTCCCTGCCTGATTGTCTTTATTTCAGTGTGTCGCCCTCGGAAGTGTCTGTACACGCTTGTACGTCTGTTGTCTGCGTGTGTGTGTGTGTGTAGGCCTAATTCTGCTAGGCATCACTATGTGTTTGCTTGTCTGTCCGCTGTTCTGGGTATTTTCCCATAGCCCTGTTTACGTTCCAATTTCCTTTTCCATCCCCTTTTGATGCTCAAAGATAAGCAAAGATGGACGGCTATGTTTCGGAAGTCTGTTTTCTTCCTTTTTTTCAACACCCCCTCTCCCTCACTCCCTACCCCCTTCCCCTCTCTACGTCAGCTATGCACCACTGGCACTAATTACACCTTTTTTGTGAGACTCGAGCTCACCTGTGTTATGCACAGGCTGATGTCAGCAGTGCACGTGAGACGTAGTTCTTCCTAAAGAGGCAGGACGAGAGAGAGGGAGAGAGAGAGAGAGAGAGAGAGATAGAGAGAGAGACAGACAGACAGACAGACAGACAGACAGACAAACACAATCAGAGAAAGAGACAGAGAGAGCGCCGGTGTGTGTGTGTGTGTGTGTGTGTGTGTGTGTGTGTGTGTGTGTGTGTGTGTGTGCCCGTGACGGCGTGTGTGTGTGTGTGTGTGTGTGTGTGTGTGTGTGTGTGTGTGTGTATGTGTGTGTGTGTGTGTGTGTGTGTGTGTGTGTATGTATGTGTGTGTGTATGTGCGTGCGTGCAGCGTGCTCACGTGTGTGCGTAGGGACCGGCTGTGCCGTGTCATTGTTTATGTCTGTTTGAATCATCGCCCCGGATGTGCCGTGTCATTGTTTATGTCTGTTTGAATCATCGCCCCGGATGTGCCGTGTCATTGTTTATGTCTGTTTGAATCATCGCCCCGGATGTGCCGTGTCATTGTTTATGTCTGTTTGAATCATCGCCCCGGATGTGCCGTGTCATTGTTTATGTCTCTTTGAATCATCGCCCCGGATGTGCCGTGTCATTGTTTATGTCTGTTTGAATCATCGCCCCGGATGTGCCGTGTCATTGTTTATGTCTGTTTGAATCATCGCCCCGGATGTGCCGTGTCATTGTTTATGTCTCTTTGAATCATCGCCCCGGATGTGCCGTGTCATTGTTTATGTCTGTTTGAATCATCGCCCCGGATGTGCCGTGTCATTGTTTATGTCTGTTTGAATCATCGCCCCGGATGTGCCGTGTCATTGTTTATGTCTGTTTGAATCATCGCCCCGGATGTGCACTTTGCAGGCAGATCTCACGCCAGAAAACATCGCTGCGTTTTGTTTTAAATGGAGGTATATATTGTAGTAATTAATCGGGTATTTTCATTTAGAACTACGGTACTTCAAAGCGAACAGATCACGTCGGGGAATTTGAAGCAAAGAAATAAACTCAAATGGTGTCGTCCCTATTCAAAAAGTCATCTACTAAATTTGAGACAGTCCATTTTCCGGGCGTCAAGAATAGTTTGGCCAACTCATCCCTTAACACCCACATCGCCAGTGCTTTCCTGAGAAGCATATATACCATGGATGTTATACCGGCAAAGTCCTTCCGGTAACAACAGTTCGCTTACTACATGATCCAGATCTCCCCAGGATGTTATCATGGATAACTCCATCCCTCCTCTTGGACACATACCAAGAGTTATCACCCTTGACTGCTTTCTGTAAAGGATGAGACAGTTTGTATGAGTACATGTATTAACCGCCACTGGTGCCAATAGTGTAATATTAATTTAGGTATAAAAAAAAACCACAATCAAAGACTGATTTGGCTATTTCTCAAAGGGATGTAGCCTACTCACCCTATGAAAAAGATAGGATAAGAATCTGATACGAAAACTTAAATGTCCATTTTCATTTACACAAACATGGACATTTTTCTTGTGGCACCACATTCGCATTTCTAATAAGACAAACAGACGATCATTTAGCATAATCAAACATAAGTACGTATACACTACTAAGACTAACTTATAAGATGAGCATTTAAGCAATAAGCATCATTTACATATGTGTAAAGCCTGGTCAGATCTGAGATGGTGAGCCGAATCGTTTACACGGAAAGAACTGCGCCTTTAAGTGACGTTTTCGGAACCCGAGAACAAAGACAAACCAGTGAATATTGTTTACTGCGCCTGCCCTCAGTCTAAGAAAATAGAACCTGTGAAGTATCAGACAGTCGAAGCACGTTACCAACGGCAGATAAGACAGTGCAAACCTCTTTCGCCATCACCACTCATCAGAAAGAAAGCGTGTGTATTTCTATCAGGAAAACTAGAAACAAACGGCTTGCCAAAGAGATGAAATCAGTCAGTACAGGGAGGTATATAACTGTTGACTGGTGCCAGTGTGAAACGCTTCGAATCGTTTTGAAACAAAAATGGCTTGCGATTGTGGATTGACATTGCCAAGCAGATGACGGCAGAAACCTTCCTTGGTTTGGTTTTGTTGTGTGTGTGTTTGTGTGTGTGTGTGTGTGTGTGTGTGTGTGTGTGTGTGTGTGTGTGTGTGTGTGTGTGTGTGTGTGTGTGTGTGTGTGTGTGTGTGTGTGTGTGTGTGTGTGTGTGTGTGTGTGTGTGTGTGTGTGTGTGTGAATACGAATACGAATACGAATAAACGTTAATGTCATAAAACGTAGTGTTTATAAGACACGGGAAGATAAATAACCAAATGATTACATTGTTTCTTTTTTTTGGAAGCAATTATATACAAATTCTCCCAATTTAGTTTGTACTTTGTCTACTTGCAAAAGTTGACTTGGTACATCATATGAATATATAGGTAGATTAATTTCACTCATGAAAGATTTTCGTAATTGGTTGTTTTCTATGCAGTTATCTAGAAAATGTATTTCATCTTCTATTACTCCACATGTTTCACATAATCTATTTTCCCTAGGTGTATTGCTGTATCTACCAGTTTCAATTTTCAGGTCGTGGGCACTTATTCTCAGTTTACACAACGATTGTTTATATTTTCTTTGTTTTATGCATAACAGATATGGTTCCGTTTTATAATTTGTTACTATTTTTTGATAAAAATTTAACTTTGGTGAACTTCTTATTTGACCTTTCCAGAATTGTATATATTGGAGTTCCAATTTTTGACATATAACATATTTTAACCTTTTGACATTAAAAGTGGATTGATTTTTCCACACATGATCTAATCCAATGACTTGTAACAATTGTTTTACAAATGATATCCATGGATATGTTTCACTGCCTTTGGTGTACATAAGATTATATATTTTGTTCAGATGAGATGTTTTTGGAAGATCCAATATGTGTAACCAGTACGCAATGATATTACTTATTATTGTAATGCTAACTGGGAATCTTCCTAATTCTCCTAGTACTGGTACTACCATAGTTTTCTTATGTACCCCAAGAATTTGTTTACAGATTTTTGAATGAACTTTTTCATGTTGATATTTACAAGTCATGCATTCTTTAAACATTTTTGATAGATCTAATAGTTCATTTGTATTAATCTGGTGTGGAAACCAGATTTCTGCACCATATGTTGATATTGGTGAAATCAAACTATCATACAATTGTAACATAACTTTTATGTTGATATCAGTTTTACGGAACGTTCGACGTAAAGCATGAAGTGCTTTGTTTGCTTGTTTGCTCAGATGATCTTGTGCTCTATTTAGATTGCCGTTTTTATGTAGTACAACTCCCAAATATTTATATTCCTCAGCTGTTTGAATAATGTCTTCTTCACAATAAAAATATATTGGCACCTTTGGATCTAATTTTGAAAATACTAAATGGTTTTGTCTCTGTTGATCTGTAATCCCCATTTTTGGCAATATTCATATAAGTAATCTAGTTTCCGCTGTAGGCCTTTCTTTGTAGATGAAAAAATAACTAAATCATCAGCATATAAAAGACATGAAATTCGATCATT
>NW_027126438.1:0-5000 GCF_037325665.1 Littorina saxatilis | reverse complement strand
TCCTTGCCTAATGTGTCAAATCAATGCTAAGGTCTAACTGTTTTACATTATATTGAATCGTACAAATGGTGTGTCTTGCTATAAAAACGCTTTCGTTCGTGCTCTTGTTCTTGTTCTTGCCCTACCAAACTTGCATAGGTCCCAGATAGGCTGTTGGGACGATACAAAAAAGATTTTTAAAAACAAATTGTTCTTCGCCTATGCTTTTAGTGGCGGTAATCGTCGGCGACGTCGTCGTTGTTGTGAGGTTTTTCAATTGTATTTTTGTTTCTGTCAGACAGAAGGTACTCAAACGATCTGGTCCATTTTTTTTCTCGTAATCAACAACATAGCTAACCTAATTACCACGACTATCCATGAAAAGTCGGTGGTGGACGGCACGATTGCTTCATTTGCTTCATAGGCATGAAATCTGTAAGGTTCCCATTTCTTCTTCTTCTTCTTCTTCTTCTTCTTCTTCTTCTTTGTTCATGGGCTTAGACTCCCACGCTCACTCATGTTTTTAGCACGACTTGAATTTTACGTGTATGACCGTTTTTACCCCGCCATACGCCGATTTCGGAGGAGGCATGCTGGGTATTTTCGTGTTTCTATAACCCACCGAACTCTGACATGGGTTACAGGATCTTGTCCGTGCGCACTTGGCCTTGTGTTTGCGTGTACACACGTAGGGGGTTAAGTCACTAACAGGTCTGCACATAAGTTGACCTGGGAGATCGGAAAAATATCCACTCTTAACCCATCAGGCGGCAGCGACCGCGATTCGAACTCACGACCTCCCGATTAGGAGGCCGACGTCTTACCACCACGCCACTGCCCGTCTAAGGTTCCCATTAACAACAGCCACTTTTACTGTTTTTGTAGCTAGCACGTACTACTGAAACTGAAGACACCTCTTTGTGAACGGTTCAAGCACGTCTGGGGATTAGATGTAATTTCTGACACGTAAGCTGAGCTTAAAATATCATTCTGCCGATTACCCGGTACATTATCTGGAAGAAAAGCTTCTACTCGTAGAGTATCATTTAGTTAGTTTCAACACAGAATTTCTGATATTTTCGTTTTTGTTTTTTTGTTTTTGTTATTTATTTTGTTTTGTTGTTTGTGTGTGTGTGTGTGTGTGTGTGTGTGTGTGTGTGTGTGTGTGTGTGTGTGTGTGTGTGTGTGTGTAAGGGGGGGGGGGGGTTGTGTCTTGAACGATTTGAGTCAAAGCTATATTATTTGAAATTATCATCTAATATAGCTATTCTGATGAACACGTGGGGGAATTCGGGGGCTGTGATTGGATGGTCTCTTCCGATCATCAAAGCATAATGCTACGGAAGTCGGCCATTTTTCTCAATATCCAAAAGCATATTGTCAATAACAAAGACGCATGGTTCCGGTTTACCCATCTGTACCACGCGGCGATGTTTCTATCGACAACAGCATACACTGACAACTTGAAATTCTTCTCGGGAATGTTTTTCAGCTTTACAAATGTCGATAGCATACCCTTTTCTGCTAACTTCCCGATGAAACAGGACTAAACCAATTATTTTCTGTCCCTAAACACCACAAAATGCCCAAAGTCGAAAGATGTAGTACAAACAGGGGAGTAAAACGGAACAGCCGTTTTTGTGTGCCTGTGTGAGCTCAGTTGCCGACTAACACAAACTCAGTTTCGCATTCGGCTTATCTTATCCTGTAACTCCACACTAAATACCCCACTTCCCCCCTGAAGTATTGATGTACAACCCATGGCACTAACATTCATGTAGTCGTTTATAACTTAGGTTGAAAAGTTCGCTTCATGACGAGACAAGTATAAATGCCATTCACCCAAACTGAAAACTTCTTGCCGTCTGCTCGCGTTGTACGGATTAGCTGTTCTCTTCTCCTCCCCTTGTTGCATCCAAGTTCTTAGTTGTTTCTAGTTTTCTGTTGATGTTGTGTTTTGGTCTTCTTCATAAGTAGTCTTGTTCAAAATGAAAAAAACTCAAACTTCTTTTTGTTGTATACGAATGAACTAATAAAAAGCTGTTTTACAGCTGTGTTGTCAAATCGAGTTTTTTTCCAAAGTCAGTGTGGCGCCTGCGCAAAACTAATGCGCATAAAAAACGGCGTCTGCTATCAAAACCTGAGATCAACGCATCGACGCAAAAACTGTCATTTTGTAAGTTTGGAACAACAAATCAAGGTCAGAACAGCTATATAATCGCTATTGTGAACACAATAGCTGCTACTATATCACCTTGTAGCACACACAAATCTGGAACACTTAAGATGTTCAGCTGTGTCACATAGGCAGGAAAGGTAACACGGGGAAAGTTTCTATACACTCTGTCAATGTTTAAGTTAATTGAAAAGATTTTAACTTATTAAAAAAAATAGTGCAAAATCATGAACCAAGCAGAAACGCACACACATGTAAAGTAGCATCAAGATAGATAATACTAATCTTGTTTACATGAAAACTAATGATCGCAAACTTCTAACACCCTCTGGTTTAAACAGCAGGTTGATAGACATCATCTTCCCGTTCTACCCGTTTCATAAACGAGCCCGTGCCTCGCGTTAGAATTGTAAATGGCTTTTCTACGTGCCTGGGGCACGTTAAAATGTTGATCGGACCCGTTTAACAATGGGATGACCACCTTTTGACCATACCCCGTGACCATCCCATCCGTCCACAACAAACAGTCTTTGGTCTCCCGTGTCGTACCGTTAGGAGGTATTCCCATCACACCCTGGAAAGAAGATAAAGCCGTGTCCGTGTACTTGACAGTTTGATAAAGTTGCTTCCCGTTAAAAGAATACGCGCACACACACACACACACACACACACACACACACACACACACACACACACATACACACACACACACACACACGCGCGCGCGCGCACCCCCCCCCCCCCACACACACACACTAACACACACACGCACGGGCGCACTGACGCACGCACACACACACACACACACACACACACACACACACACACACCAACACACACACACACACATGACAGCTGAATCATGCAGTGCCCACCACCACTGTTCAGTTTGCGAAGGCGAGGAGGGTCAAGGGTGATAATAAAGTGGCGCTCTTCACGCTCAATCAAAGGACTGTCCACTGTTCACTGTCCATCCAAGGCGAGTGGTGTTTGCGGAGAGTGACAACACACCATTTCGGACATTGGTCAAACAAGACAGCGGCAGTTTCCTCCGGTGTCCGGTCACCTGTTCTGCTGACCCGTCCGGCCTTGAACAAACAGTGAAGTAGGAGTCAAATAACCATTATTATGATTAAAGCGCCTGGCTGTCCGCAGTGTGTGAAAATGGCCGGGCACTAAAAATGAAGAGTTTTCTTGATTATTCTTTGAAACAATGCAAGGGCAAACGTTCTTCTTTTTTTGTTGATTTGGGTATTTACTTTGAATTGTCACGAATTATGGCTTGGGTACAACAAGCATACTTGGATGCCTAATTAACAGAGAGAGAATGAAAAAAAGAAAGTGTAACATTTTTTACCGTTTAATTCAGGGGGGAAAACAGAGAGAGAGAGAGAGAGACAGAGACAGAGACAGAGAGGGAGAGAGAGAAAGATAGAGGGAGAGACAGAGAGAGAGAGAGAGAGAGAAAGAGAGAGAGAGCGAGAGAGAGAGAGAGAGTGACAAAGAGAGAGAGAGAGAGAGAGAGAGAGTGAGAAAGAGAGAGAGAGAGAAATAGAGAGAGAGACAGAGAGGGGGAGGGAGAGAGAGAGAAATGAGCAAAGAGAAAAGAGACAAAGAGACAATCGGTCAGAAGTCACTAATGGACAGACACACAGAATTCGATCTTCACTATCACAGATGTTGAGCACAAAGCCATGTCAAGATAACACATATAAGTAATGCCCTCAGTCTGTGCTGTATCTTATCCAGGAAGTATCATGTAAATCCAACTTCAGACAGAGCCTAATAGCGTACGACTTTGACGTGCGTGCAATATCTATCTCCCCAGAGTGGCGACAGAAAATTTCGAAAGAAAGGATAACCTAAGACTTTTACTCGAGTTGTAACTCAGTGCCTACCCCGGCTATCCAAGGGCACTCGCCGACAAAGGATTCAACGTATTAATTCCGTTCGCGATTGTGCTATACCTACCTCCTTTTTGTATCCCATTGCTTATGGGCAGAATATACCTGCGCACTTTCAGCGGCACAGACGACGCACGGCCTATTATTTATGCCGCGATAGGGATTATGACGAGTACTTGGCCTGTTTTCCTTTCATGCAACGTGTAGCGGGCTGGGATAAACTGCAGTGCGTCGTCGGTCCTGCTGAAGTTACATATGTGAGCGGAGCCCCTTAGCAATCGTCACCGAGGAACTTTGGTCTAATACCCTGGCTTAAAATAAACGCCGTGGTTTTTTTTTGTTGGTATCTTAGTCAGGAATCTCTATGAGCTTTTCTGGCAGATTTACGAACTGTTTATATGGGTCTCAGGAATCTGCCGAGAAGCTCCAGTTTCCAAATGATGCTATTCGTCTGCACACTTTGTTTGCGACAAGGGCAAAGTTAAAATCGTGGATTCTCTTGCTGTCAGGCTGCTACTGTCGCCAGTTTTCAGTCTTGGGGTAGATCATGTTGTGATTTGCGATGCATAGTTTTGTATGGTTGATGTTATTTGATGTTGCTGTCTGATGTTGATGTCGTGTACCAAAAAAATTAAAAACGTGTAATAAAAATTTTTTTTTTAAATAAAAAATAAAAATAAAAAAATGTTGTGATTTGCGATGTGGTTATCCAGACAAGAATGCTTTAAGAGGTTGAAGAGGTGCTGTAGTGAGTATCTGGATTACAGTTGTCGTCCACTAAAGAATTCTCTTTTTCTCCTTTTATGTCCTCTTCTTTGAAGAGGCGAAGGAGAGGATGCGCTTAACCTAAACTTAACAAACAAATTATTGCGACAAATTTCACACCCCAATTAAAGCATTAATTACCGTGTGCTTTCATTCAAACTTTCCACTTTACTACG
>NW_027126437.1:0-2000 GCF_037325665.1 Littorina saxatilis | reverse complement strand
GCAGATTGCAGAGAACGTTCATTTCCACTCGAGTCATGTCATAGCTAGGGTACTTTTTGAAAAACAAACTTCAAAGGAGTCGTTAAAAACGTGGAAAACAGTAGATATCCTATGAGGCATTGAAGACTCTCTCTCGCTGGTGTCTGTGTGCGTGCGCAGTAGACACAAAAAAACTCCTGCTTTTGACTGCTTGTGGATTGACACCTGCATCAGTAGGAATGGCATAACACAAGTAATATGCGGGGCGGGGATATAGCTCAGTTGGTAGCGCGCTGGATTTGTATTCAGTTGGCCGCTGTCAGCGTGAGTTCGATCCCAGGTTCGGCGGAAATTTATTTCAGAGTCAAATTTGTGTGCAGACTCTCTTCGGTGTCCGAACTCCCCCCCGTGTACACTACATTGGGTGTGCACGTTAAAGATCCCACGATTGACAAAAGGGTCTTTCCTGGCAAAAATTGCTTAGGCACAGTTAATAATTGTCTACCTATACCCGTGTGACTTGGAATAATAGGCCGTGAAAGGTAAATATGCGCCGAAATGGCTGCAATTACTGGCCGTATAAAATTTCATCTCACACGGCATCACTGCAGAGCGCCTAGAACTGTACCCACGGAATATGCGCGATATAAGCCTCATTGATTGATTGATTGATACAAGATAGTAAAGCAAAACAACCTGTTGTGGGCACATCATTGATTTGACTTTCTGCCCTAAGTAAAAGTTGCCAACTTTTGCCTATCCTGAATTTTCGTTGATTTTTTAATAGGTACGTCATGTTTGTGTCAAGTCGATTCTGGGGGTACCCTTATATGAGCGGCCGTAAGGACACCTGTTAAAGACATTTTTGATCAAAAATCTTTTCGAATCAAAGATATCTTCCATTGCCACTCGAGTTGTAACGGAATTAAAGTAATGTCACAAGTGTGAAAGAAGCATTCCAAATTCTGCACACACAACAATCCCTTTCTTTAGTAAGCCTCACCTGTTCGTTGACTTTGTTGTATTTTCCAAAAACCAAATAACCACCGATGAAGGCTGACACGAAAGAATGATACTGTTCAGGTTTGGACTCCAGCGATGCCATGAGGGAGGTCAAGCTCTTGTACAGCATCACGAACAGCGCCAAGTTCTTGGAATGGGTGGAGGTCGCCTCAAGGATAGACTGGAACTTGCTCTGAAGACTGGAAACAAATAAACAAGAGCTCTGAGTCTGACGCGTAATTCACCATGCAGTCAATCACACTCACAAAATCAGACATTAGTATTTCAGTGCACATGCAGTCATATAGCCTAATAAAGGGTCGGCCAATCTGAGCTATACACACATCACGCATAACCGTTGTTTTATTTTCGCAAATTACCTTTGAACTTGACTACCATTCAAGGTAAACTGTAACAAAAGTCAACCCCAAATTTGCCTGGTTTTGACTCTATTTCGGGACATAATCTATTGTCACATTTCTTTATCATCAAGGAAACTTCTCATGTAGGTTGCCCAGTATATATATATATCTGAGCTTAAATAATAACCGACATTGCATAATTACACCCCCGGTATAGGGGTGTGTATAGGATTCAGTCGATGTGTTTGTTTGTGTGTTTGTGTTCGCATATAGATCTCAAGAATGAACGGACCGATCGTCACCAAACTTGGTGAACAGGTTCTATACATTCCTGAGACGGTCCTTACAAAAATTGGGACCAGTCAAACACACGGTTAGGGAGTTATTGGTGGATTAAGATTCTACAAGGACTTATAGAGGGACATATTAATGGTCAAAGGGAAATAACCTTCTCAGTTGGTGGCAGTGAGAATGGTAGTTGGTGGCAGTGAGAATGGTAAGGACGGGGGTGTTTTTCCTACCTCGGAGGAATTTCTTGTTTAGTTTGCGTAAACTTGATTTTGATTTGGACTAGGAGCATGCAAGAAACAGACCCCAAAATAAGAACAGCATATCGTAGAAAGTACCATAAATGATAAATCAATTGTCTAAGAGTAC
>NW_027126436.1:0-14662 GCF_037325665.1 Littorina saxatilis | reverse complement strand
GAGAGAAACAGAGAGAGACAGAGACACAGAGAGACAGAGAGAGAGACACACAGAGAGACAGAGAGAGACAGAAACAGAGAGAGAGAGAGGGAGAGAGAGAGAGAGAGAGGGAGAGAGAGAGAGAGAGAGGGAGAGAGAGAGAAACAGAGAGAGGCAGAGAAACAGAGAGACAGAGAGAGAGAGAGAGAGCCACACAGAGAGACAGAGAGAGACAGAAACAGAGAGAGAGAGAAACGGAGAGAGAGAGAGAGGGAGAGAGACAGACAGACAGACAGAGACAGAGAGAGACAGAGAGAGACAGAGAGAGACAGAGACACTGACACAGTTTAATTGAATAGAGAGAAAGAGAGAGAGAAAGAGAGGGAGAGAGAGAGAGAGAGAGAGAGAGAGAGAGAGAGAGAGAGAGAGAGAGAAACATAGAGAGACAGAGACACAGAGAGTAGTTTCGTAACGTTATAGAATGCATTCTATATTATAGAATGCATTCTATATTATACAATGCATTCTATAGTATAGAATGCATTCTATAGTATAGAATGCATTCTATATTATACAATGCATTCTATATTATAGAATGCATTCTATATTATAGAATGCATTCTATATTATAGAATGCATTCTATATTATAGAATGCATTCTATATTATAGAATGCATTCTATATTATAGAATGCATTCTATATTATAGAATGCATTCTATAGTATAGAATGCATTCTATAGTATACAATGCATTCTATAGTATATAATGCATTATATAGTAAATAATGGATTTTTTTTATTAAATAATGAATTGTTTAGTAAATAAAAGATTTCTTTAATTACAACAATCACACTTTTTACTTTTGTGTAAATAATAAATTATTTAGTTAAATAATGAATTATTTAGCTATATAATGAATTATTTAGTTAAATAATTTATTATTTAGATCAACAGAAAAAAACGTAATTTCTTTACAAACGGATTGCCATAAATATGTGCCGGTGTTTCAGACCGTAAGGCCTAATACGCTACAGGAGGCAAAAATAATGGGGGTGGGGGGGGGGGGGGGGGGGGGGGGAGGGGGGGGGGGGGGGGTAGCCCTATATTGAAGTTATGGGGGGGGGGGGGCCTAGCCCTATATCGAAGTAATGAAAAACAAGTCGCGTAAGGCGAAATTACAACATTAATTTTAGTCAATCTGTCGAACTCACGGAATGAATCTGAACGCACTGCATTTTTACACCAAGACATAATTATTGTCCTGAGACATGATTTTTCAAAATTATCTCGCAATCTACAAACATTTTGTAATGTGGATAAGAACATAATAAGTACGTCAAAAGATACCTAATAGTACGCGAGGTCGAGGGCGTACAATTTAAGTGAAACTTCTACCTTAGAGGGTATATCGACCCCTCCCCCCCCCCCCCCCCCCCCCCCCTCCTAAAAAAACAAGAAATTCCTCCGAGGTAGGAAAAACACCCCCGTCCTTACCATTGTCACTGCCACCAACTGAGAAGGTTATTTCCCTTTGACCATTAATATGTCCCTCTATAAGTCCTTGTAGAATCTTAATCCACCAATAACTCCCTAACCGTGTGTTTGACTGGTCCCAATTTTTGTAAGGACCGTCTCAGGAATGTATAGAACCTGTTCACCAAGTTTGGTTACGATCGGTCCGTTCATTCTTGAGATCTATATGCGAACACAAACACACACACAAACAAACAAACAAACACATCGACCGAATCCTATACACACCCCTATACCGGGGGTGTAAAAAATTCAGAAAGAAGGGAAAACAAGTCGCGTAAGGCGAAATTACTACATTTAGTCAAGCTGTCGAACTAACAGAATGAAACTGAACTCACTGCATTTTTACAGCAAGAGCGTATACTCGTAGCATCGTCAGTCCACCGCTCGATGCACAGGCAGTGAAATTGACAAGAAGAGCGGGGTAGTAGTTGCGCTGAGAAGGATAGCACGCTTTTCTTTATTTCTATTCTTTTTAACTTCCTGAGCGTGTTTTTAATCCAAACATATCACATCTATATGTTTTGGGAATCAGGAACCCACAAGGAATAAGATGAAATTGTTTTTAAATCGATTTCGGAAATTTTATTTTAATAATAATTTTTATATTTTAAATTTTCAGAGCTTGTTTTTAATCTGAATATAACATATCTATATGTTTTTGGAATCAGAAAATGATGAAGAATAAGATAAACGTAAATTTGGACCGTTTTAAAAAATTTTTTTTTTTACAATTTTCAGATTTTTAATGACCAAAGTCATTAATTAATTTTTAAGCCACCAAGCTGAAATGCAATACCGAAGTCCGGCCTTCGTCGAAGATTGCTGGGCCAAAATTTCAATCAATTTGATTGAAAAATGAGGGTGTGACAGTGCTGCCTCAACTTTTACAAAAAGCCGGATATGACGTCATCAAAGGTATTTATCGAAAAAAAGAAAACAACGTCAGGGGATATCATTCCCAGGAACTCTCATGTCAAATTTCATAAAGATCGGTCCAGCAGTTTAGTCTGAATCGCTCTACACACACACACACGTCTAATATGGACCATTTGTGATTTTTTCTGTATTTAATTTTTGCTGAATGTCTATCAAAGCTATTTCACTCTAATTAGGCCTAACGATTAACCTAAGAGAGAAGGACTACCAAACACAAAATGAAACTTCTTCGCAAGAAAACAAGCTAGTTATCAGCATGAAACAAAAAGTGGTCCATATTAGGAGCCCTTCCCCTACGTAAGCATTTGATCGAAAAATAGTTAGTCAGTGACTGACATCGCTCAAAATGGCTCCGAAGTTGCAAGGTTGGTGTGTTTCATCTGCGTTTTTAGAGTCTTTCGCACACTCTGGTGCAAATGAAGTGATCAGGGCGGTGAGAGAAACGAACGAACCACCAAAAAATCGACCGGCACGGTTGGCCTAGTTGTAACTGAGGCGTCCGCCCCGTGATCGGGAGGTCGTGGGTTCGAACCCCGGCCGGGTCATACCTAAGACTTTAACATTGGCAATCTAGTGGCTGCTCCGCCTGGCGTCTGGCATTATGGGGTTAGTGCTAGGACTGGTTGGTCCGGTGTCAGAATAATGTGACTGGGTGAGACATGAAGCCGGTGCTGCGACTTCTGTCTTGTGTGTGGCGCACGTTATATGTCAAAGCAGCACCGCCCTGATATGGCCCTTCGTGGTCGGCTGGGCGTTAAGCAAACAAACAAACAAACAAACCAACAAATCGTATTTTCAGCAGGGCGCACTCACTCTTCAAGGCTTCATGATCCTGAACTGATATTTCAGTTTTGCAGAAAAAATACTCAATAAGAAAAGGCTACGAATTCTTCAAAATTGCGATGCTCCTCGAGGCCGATGTCTGCTCTTTAATCGTAGGTCAGTTTTATACACCAAAAACAACGCAAAAGACACGTTCGAACTGCCTAAGAGCACAAGGTGAAAGCGTGTTATTTTGTCTCCCTGTTTTTGTGACTTCCGATTTTCTGCTAGAGTGACCTTTTCTTAGCTTGGTTATGTCCACTGATCGGCTAAATATATATAATATGGATAGCGCGTCCCTTCTTATTGGCTATCAAAACATTGACGCCACCCGGGATCCGCCATCTTGGGACACCGTTCGATACAGCGAAAAGAAGACTTGCTGTCGACTCTCGAAACTACGATTATTTCCCTTTGATCTATTTGTCAGTGTGGTACGGTGCAGTAAGATGGCGGCACTCTGGTTACGCTGTTTCACTGGCTGTGCCCTATCCATTATTTTCATATCAGTGGTTATGTCTAGCTGTAGCACAACAATCATCCTAAAAATTACAAGCGTGTTTACAGGCCTAGCAAATTTGCATCAGAATGTTAAACAAGTCGCGTAAGGCGAAATTACTACATTTAGTCAAGCTGTGGAACTCAAAGCCATGAAACTGAACGTAGTCCGCCGCTAGTGCAAAAGGCAGTGAAAGTGACGAGCCTGTTTGGCGCGGTAGCGATTGCGCTGTGCTTCATAGCACGCTTTACTGTACCTCTCTTCGTTTTAACTTTCTGAGCGTGTTTTTAATCCAAACATATCATATCTATATGTTTTTGGAATCAGGAACCGACAAGGAATAAGATGAAATATTTTTTAAAACGATTTCGGAAATTTAATTTTGATCATAATTTTTATATTTTTAATTTTCAGAGCTTGTTTTTAATCCAAATATAACATCTGTATATGTTTTTGGAATCAGAAAATGACGAAGAATAAGATGAAATTTTTTAGATCGTTTAATAAAAAAATTATTTTAATTACAAGTTTCCGATTTTTAATGACCAAACTCACTCATTAGTTTTTAAGCCACCAAGCTGAAATGCAATACCAAACCCCGGCCTTTGTCGAAGATTGCTTTGCCAAAATTTCAATCAATTTAATTGAAAAATGAGGGTGTGACAGTGCCGCCTCAACTTTTACAAAAAGCCGGATATGACGTCATCAAAGGTATTTATCGACAATGAAAAAAAACGTCCGGGGATATCATACCCAGGAACTCTGTCAAATTTCATAAAGATCGGCCCAGTAGTAGACAGAGACGCCTTCAAAGCTGACATCACGGCGATGCTGCAGGAGCTGGGTCCTGACGTCACTGCCCAGCAGCTGGAGGACGGCCTTCGTCGACTGCTAGACAAGCACGCCCCAGCTACGGAGCGGCGTGTGCCATCAGGTCGCACATCTCCGTGCTACTCTGCCATCAGCGGCCAGCTCCGACAGGCCAAACGCGATCGTCGGCGCGCAGAGAGACGCTGGCAGAAATACAAACTGACGGTTGACGAGCAGATATTCTGGACCGCGAAGGAAGCGGTTGCTCAGCTTGTTCAGCGGGCCAAGGAAGACTACTGGAGCTCTAAGATTGAGTCCAGTGCGTCGACCAAGGCTCTGTTCAGCACCAGCAACCGTCTCCTTGGGAAGAGTAAGGACTCCACCCTCCCCACAGACATTCCCACCGAAGATCTCTCTGACGCCTTCTCTGACTTTTTCTCCAGCAAGGTTCAGAAGATCAGAGAGGAGCTAGACAGCGCGACTCCTACACCATCCTCGCCGTTCACGGATGACGTGGAACACACGGCGTCATCCTTTGTTGGGTTCAGACCCGTGACCGAGCAAGAGGTGAAGGGTGTCATCACCAAGTCCGCTCCCAAAACATGTGCCCTTGACCCCATCCCCGTCCCACTGCTTGTAGAATGCCTAGATGAACTTCTGCCTGTTATCACTTCTATCATCAACTCTTCTCTTCTCTCTGGCACCTTTCCACCCACATTCAAACAGTCCATTGTCCTCCCCCTTCTCAAGAAACCGTCCCTTGATCCGAACACCCTGAAAAACTACCGTCCTGTCAGCAACCTCTCCTTCCTCTCCAAGATCACTGAAAAACTTGTTCTTTCTCAACTCTCCGACTATCTTCACTCTCGCAACCTCTTTCCTACCACACAGTCCGCCTACCGAGCAGGTCACAGCACCGAGACAGCGCTTGTTCGTGTCATGAATGACCTCCTGCGCGCGATGGATGGTGGTAATCTCTCCATTCTCACCCTACTCGACCTCTCAGCAGCTTTCGACACAATAGACCACCAGATCCTTCTTGACCGCCTCCATCTCTCTTTCGGACTTTCCGGCACAGCACTCACCTGGTTTCAATCATATCTCTCGGACAGAACACAGACAGTCTCAGCAGGCAGCCACACTTCCAAAACTTCCACCCTTTCACTAGGAGTTCCTCAAGGATCTGTCCTCGGGCCAGTCCTTTTCATCCTCTACACCAAACCTCTATCAACTCTCATCAGCCACCACTTGATTTCCAGTCAAACCTTTGCAGATGACACACAACTCCGGGGCTCTTGCCCCCCGGATCGACTCGATTCCACCATCCGCCGCGTGCAGGACTGTGTCGACGACGTCAAGCGCTGGATGACCTGCAACAAACTAAAACTAAATGATGACAAAACTGAAGTCCTCCTCATCCACCCTAAAAACAAGCCTCTCCCTCCTTCTGTTCCTTCTTCTATCTCTGTAGGCAACTCTGACATCAACCTCTCATCTTCTGCTAGAAACCTTGGAGTGACCTTCACAGACACCCTCTCCATGGACAAGCACATCACGAACATCTGTAGATCTGCATACACTGAGATCAGAAAAATCAGCAGCATTAGACATCTTCTTTCCTTTGACGCCACCAAAACTCTTGTCTGCTCTCTCATTCTCTCCAAATTTGACTACTGCAACGCTCTACTCACAGGCATTCCCCAGCACCTCACACAAAAACTTCAGAAAGTCCAAAACACAGCAGCTAGACTCATCTTCAGGGCAAAGAAACACGACCACATACAACCACTTATGCAACAACTCCACTGGCTTCCTATATCTTCCCGCATCATACACAAAACCGCCAACATCTGCTTCAACTCTTTCACTGATCCTCACTTTCCTGTCTATCTTTCTGAACTCTTGCATCCTTACACTCCATCCAGACATCTTCGCTCATCCACTGACAGCAGAATACTTTCCATCCAACAAACCAAAACCAAAACCACTGGCGACCGTTCTTTCTCCTTTTCCGCTCCCACTCTCTGGAATAAACTTCCCCACCCCATCCGTCACTGTAAAACCTCTTCCACTTTCAAAAAGTCCCTTAAAACCCACTTTTTCAAGTCTGCTTACAATACCTGAAGCACACGCCTGCCTCGTGATATTTTATCTGCCAGCATTTCAATGAACTCACTAGTTAAATATTTTCATTGGGTAGTCTCACATTATTAACACTATATATATGTACTACTGTTATTTGTAAAATATTTTTTAAACGCTTACTTAATTCTTTTTATGTATTTAAATATTTGTTGAATTTATTGTGTGTGTGTGTGTGTGTGTGTGTGTGTGTGTGTGTGTGTGTGTGTGTGTGTGTGTGTGTGTGTGTGTGTGAGTACGTGTGTGCGTGTGTGTGTGTGTGTGTGAAAGTGTGTGAAAGTGTGTATGTGTGCTTGTGTGAGGTTGGGTGTGTGTCAAAATGTGTTGTGCAATATGGCATGAAAATCTTTTTAGATTTGTTGTTAAAAATTACAGCTTTGTATACCATGTTTATTATCTTTTACGAAGTAATTATAGTTAAATAGTCTTTTATGTTTTTTATTTGTTCGACCTTCTTAGGATTATGGAGTTTTATGCACTGCCTTTTATAGTTAACTAAAATTTTTTATTTGAAATAGTCCATTGTAGTCGGTGTAGGCCTTAAGCTTATTTTAATCGTTTGTCCAGTATTTAATTTAATTCTCTATTTTTGTATGAACTCAAATGTTTAGTGTTCTTAGTATGTCTTGTTAGGCTAAGTTAGGACAGTCACCCTACGTTTTTCTCGTGCATATCAAACCAAGTGACGGACTGACCTAAACTGATCATTCACCGAAGCAAACGAACACTGACAGACCCTAATTGTTGCACTACAGCTTGGAACAGGCAAAGGCACAAGACACCGGTTTTTCTTTAACAGTTTTCTTTATTTTAAGCACATCTTCAATAAAACATTACAAAACTATATATTTGTAAATACAGGAAGTAGTGAGGAATACAACGATATTATTTTTGTGTTTCAATTTTACTTTTAAATCGGCAAACTTTCGAGTTGCAAATTGACCATGAGTCATCGCAGTACATTATTGATTTGGTCTTCGGGAAAGAATGTCTACAATCGATGTCCTCGGAAACACGAATCCAAAGAACGCGATGGTTCCACATATCAAATAAAAAATGTGATTGGCATAAATCCATGTTTCACCTAAAGCTCAAACCCATTTGCTGCTTCGATTTATCACATATGAACATTGTTTGTTGTTGTTGTTGTTGTTGTTGTTGTTGTTGTTGTTGTGTTGTGGTTACAGAATATGTTAAGAATAAAAACTCGTGAAAATGATGACAACATCTAGTACTGTGCAATGTCCAAATTAATATAAAGGTGGTCGTCTACATTTTTGCTTTTTTTGGTTAGATTTCAATACAAAATTATGTCAAATGATGAATGAACCATGGGGGAAAAAGTTATAGAAAAAATATATGTAATCAAAGATTTTATTTTTGGGTAGCGTGACTCACGCTTCCAATATTTTGTTTTCTGTTTGCTGAGAACATGTGCTTTGCCTAAAAATACTGACCAATCAAATTCATGTCACTGTGCTTATAGCCACGCCCAAACAAGTGCAGCAACAGTTTGACACTGGAGCGCTGTCCACGCTTTTTTTTAAACGCACGAAATGCACGGGATTTGAGAGGAGTTTTGCGCTTGGCATTTTCCAAATAAGGATATCCTACTATGAGTACTACGCTGGAATACTACAATGAATTTTCAAACGGCTTCACTGGCTTCGTCTTTCCTGATCAAAAGGGGGTGTATTGTTGATATTTGTAGATAATAGACTCTGCATTTTAATGGTCAAATGGCGATTTCGGTATAAAAATGAAGACAAGGACCTTAATAGGGCCACCAAAGTAAAGGCACACTTTTCGTCAGAAACAGACACGGGCTATATGTGTTGCAAAGTATTTGAAACGGCAGCATTACTGTATATACAGTGGTGCCTGTGTTGAAAGGCGAATACCATTTGGACCAGCCATGAGTGTTGGAACATTGCACGCGGGGTGTCTTGACCGGCACATTTTACAAGAAATAATGATAAAAGTAACAACAAAAGGAGTTTTGTTCAAGCGAGGTGTCCGCAATCTACATGGGAGAGTATACCTCTTCATTTATTTACAGCGCTCGATCTGTTCTCCTATTTCATTGTGTGTGTGTGTGTGTGTGTGTGTGTGTGTGTGTGTGTGTGTGTGTGTGTGTGTGTGTGTGTGTGTGTGTGTTTTAATGCGTCCTTGTAAAAAAAAAGTTCAGTGCAGTTCAGTTCAGCTCGCTAAATTAAATTTCCTTGCGGCGAGAATTGCCGCCTAACAAACGCTACTTCCTCGCCACACTCGCCAAATCTAGCGTCTAGAAACGGAGGACTGGCTGAACAAGAGCAGTACACAACATTGAAAGCAGGAAGGCCCAGCGACTGTGCCTGCCTGCTTCTGTGATTAAGGTCAGCACGTTTTATGCGTGGAATTGTGCAATATTATCGCAGTCACGTAGGCAGTCTCTGGTTATACGGTTATGAACAGATCGACATGATATGCTGGCCCTCTGCACAGTGACACGTGTACGTGTTTGTTTGTTTGTTTGTTTGTTTGCTTAACGCCCAGCCGATCACGAAGGGCCATATTAGGGCGGTGCTGCTTTGACATATAACGTGCGCCACACACAAGACAGAAGTCGCAGCACAGGCTTCATGTCTCACCCAGTCACATTATTCTGACACCGGACCAACCAGTCCTAGCACTAACCCCATAATGCCAGACGCCAGGCGGAGCAGCCACTAGATTGACAATTTTAAAGTCTTAGGTATGACCCGGCCGGGGTGCGAACCCACGACCTCCCGATCACGAGGCGGACGCCTCACCACTAGTGTACGTGTGTGCTGTAGCATTGTGTATAGTGCTGCAAAGCGTACATGCAATGAAAGGTCAGAAGTTATGCTGTAATAAATAAATAAATAAATAAATAAATAAATAAACAGTGTATTTTTGCAGGTGTTGTACATTTCTTCCCAAGCAAACCGAAGGACTATTGGCACTGAGAAGTAATGATAACTGTAACATCACGAGTATTGCTGGTGCAGAAGTGGATCATTCGCTTGTGCTGGTGCTATTGGTGATTCTTGAAAGCATACAATCTCAGTTGTTATGATATTTCCTATAATTAAACAATGTATTCTTGTAGGTAGAACTACAAAAAAACTGAAGTGCAATCTGTGTGTGTGTGTGTGTGTGTGTGTGTGTGTGTGTGTGTGTGTGTGTGTGTGTGTGTGTGTGTGATATGTGTGCCAGTGATTGTGTGTGTGTGTGTGTGTGTGTGTGTGTGTGTGAGTGTGTGTGTGTGCATGCGCGTGTGTGCGAGCGTGCATGCGTGTGCGTGTGTGTGTGTGTGTGTGTGTGAGTGTGTGTGTGTGTGTTTGTGCGTGTCACATAAAGAAAACAGACTGACTTACAGAGATACAGACACATAACAACAACAACAACAACAACAACAACAACAACAACAACAACAACAACAACAACAACTTCGACGACAATATTGAAGCAAATGAACGAACATAACTCAAGACATTTTAAAAGAAATTATGATACTTTATTTGCCAATGCACATAAATACCGCAAGAAAATTTAACACACACTGCAGAATGAAACTTGCAGAAACAAAAGCATTGAACCAAACCAAACCTTTGATATTTAAAGAAAGACAAATAAACCGTACCTCCACGAGTGTATCAAAATCATTGTAGGCTTAGATTTAATCCCTACCATGATAAATCGGACGTTTCTTTTCAATCTATGCTGTACTGCCGTTCGAGATGTTTGCTTTTGGACTATTCCCTAGAGTACCACATATGTTATGATATCATTCTGCTATATTATGTTTTGTTTTCAACCTGATTAGAAATTCGAGACATTAACAATTTGGACTATATAGGTACCTCCATTCCCATGCAGACTATTTTGTAAATCAGGATACATTCCTCCAGGGATTTTACCTGGCAGCCCTCCTCTTGGATAGATAAGTACAATTTACAGACAAACCAAACTTTCTGTCCAGAGTAATTATTTTGTTTGCTGAATTAATTTGGTGAAACTCCAGTATCTTACTGCAAATTCTAGTCAGTAAAAAACAAGTCGCGTAAAGGCGAAAATACAACATTTAGTCAAGTAGCTGTCGAACTCACAGAATGAAACTGAACGCAAAGCAATTTTTCAGCAAGACCGTATGTACTCGTAGCATCGTCAGTCCACCGCTCATGCTCATGGCAAAGGCAGTGAAATTGACAAGAAGAGCGGTTTAGTAGTTGCGCTGAGAAGGATAGCACGCTTTTCTGTACCTCTCTTCGTTTTAACTTTCTGAGCGTGTTTTTATCCAAACATATCATATCTATATGTTTTTGGAATCAGGAACCGACAAGGAATAAGATGAAAGTATTTTTAAATTGATTTCAAAAATTTAATTTTGATAATAATTTTTATATTTTTAATTTTCAGAGCTTGTTTTTAATCCAAATATAACATATTTATATGTTTTTGGAATCAGAAAATGATGAAGAATAAGATGAACGTAAATTTGGATCGTTTTATAATTTTTAATTTTTTTTTACACTTTTCAGATTTGTAATGACCAAAGTCATTAATTAATTTTTAAGCCACCACGCTGAAATGCAATACCGAAGTCCGGGCTTCGTCGAAGACTACTTGACCAAAATTTCAACCAATTTGGTTGAAAAATGAGAGCGTGACAGTGCCGCCTCAACTTTCACGAAAAGCCGGATATGACGTCATCAAAGACATTTATCGAAAAAAAGAAAAAAACGTTCGGGGATATCAATCCCAGGAACTCTCATGTAAAATTTCATAAAGATCGGTCCAGTAGTTTGGTCTGAATCGCTCTACACGCACGCACGCACGCACACACACACATACACACACACACACACACACATACACCACGACCCTCGTTTCGATTTCCCCTCTATGTTAAAACATTTAGTCAAAACTTGACTAAATGTAAAAAGGAGAAAGATTGAAACTCTGCGCAGGAAGCAGACAGGCCGTTGAATTTTGGTATGTGTCTATGTGGAGGGATGGGCTTATCCCATGCCAAAGCCTGGACAGATATGTGACAGTGACAAGATGGCGTCCGCAAGGAGGTATGGGTACCCTTTAATTATTGGAGATAAACGGCCAATTTTTCTGGTTTGATGGAAAACTCTTTTTTTAGGCAGTTCAGTTTATGTGAGAACATTTCATTTCAACCTGCTACACGGACAACACTTTTCAACCGGAGCGACTGCGTTTAAACTATGACCTGCCAGAATTTTGTGACATGCATGCTTTTTCGTATGCACACATTATGCCAAAGATAACACTAACAGAAATCATAACCAGAGGGGGGAAATATCCATGAACATTAAAAAAAATAATCAGTCATAATAAATAGCACAAGCTAAAGCTACATTCATTCCCGTGAAAACCATTTTATTAACCTTGAGAGAGCACTCTCGGGATTTACATGTGATAAGACTTCCTTTCATACGGACGCACAGCAACAGTCTTCGGAATTTCTGTGCAAAGCGGGGCTTTTTATTTTATTAGCTGTATTCATTTTGTAATCAAAACAAAATCCCACACAGGACACAGCCAGGCTGTTTATTCTTTGTGAAGTCTAAGTCGAAGGACCATCTTGTTCCATGTAAAACCCTAGAGAAATCTGCGTAGGCCTACTTGATCGCTAGCATGGGAAGGAACATATCCTTTAAAGCCGGTGAAGATGAAAATGGCCAAAGAAAAACAAAATATACGCAATAGTCCTTTCAATAATGCATACGCCAACGATTTAAACAACTTCTTTCTTTATTCAAAACTACACACGTGTATGTACACTTGCCATGAATGAGAAATGTCCTGAATCAAATCAATTGTGAAACCAAATGATCTAACCGGATAAAGTTATACACACAATGATGTGAATCATGGGATGGTATGCACGGGAGAGTGCGCAACTGGGTGGGACCCTTGCAATAGATCGGATTGGTAAAAATCTCAAACAAATCTCAATTTTAACCAAGCCAATCAAGAGCTTGGTTCCCACCCAATTAGTCGCTTTCTCTTGCATACCAACCCTGATCTACAAAGGCTAAAAAGAAAACGGACAGCATTCATTTTGTTGGACTAAACTTTCTTTCTTATTAAAAAAAATCAGCACACAAGATCTCTTTTCCTTATTTTAAAGTTTACTTACATTTTGACGTACTATTACATTAGTACAATATGGAAATCATGGGAAAAAAGCAATACACTTTACATATATTCGAAAACCTATGGACGATAGAGAAAATGTGCTGAAAAGTGTCATGTTTTGCGCGCCAAGAGGTGAAACATGTAAACGTTCCAACAGTACATTATGTACACAAAGATATTTATAAAGACTTACACGATGCCAAGAACAATCACCAGATTTCAGTAAACGATGAGGTAAAAAAGTCACCAACAGCTAGATACTGCCAAATTAATACACATAACAAACACCACGCCACGGGACTTTAAATCAGATACATTTTCCCAGTCCTGCTATACTTGTTACACTTCCAAAACTCCTTTTTAAACAGTTTTTCCATTTCCTGTAACTTAATAAGTAATGAGCTTGAAAATATTTTTTTCCCTCAAAATTCAAAGAGGAAAAGGACTGCGATCAGAAGTCCGCTGGAACTCCACGGGTTTTACAAATCTCTGTATCAAACACCAACCCAAAACTATTTTCACACACATGTACAAGCATAATTATACGCAGACATCAGCAAACACGAGTGCTAATTCAATCCCTGAAATGAACACGAGAAAATAAATAGCGATCACCACACCGTATGACAGTATTCAATACTCCCACCAAAAACGTTGCTGATTCAGTAACGTCATTTGAATGGCATGCTATAATACAAGACGGAATGCAAAGTGATGATTTAAGTGAACATTGCGTCATCATTTAAAAAAAATAACGTCAGTGCTCACAAAAACCAAAGCTGAAAATGCTCGGTGTTGTTCTTTTCTTTATTTTTAAACAAGCAGACTCATGACAGTAACGCGTGTATATAAATATATAAGAGGTTTGAAAGGAAATAATTCTGACCTCAAGTCATGAAACAGGTTTACCGTTATTGAGATTTTAAACAAAACATACCGCATTCTTAATCGGCATTTAGGGCGTTAAAACGGTGGAAACAGGCGTCTGCGTGAATAAAAGCAATTTAATGATTTCTTTAACAAACAACAGCGTCGCCATTTGCAAGTAAAACTTAAAATATAGAAAGAATTACCGACACAAAGAACAGATCGTAGGATGTCACACACACAAAAACCTTCAAACACTTAAACATAAATCAATATTAAACATGAAAAAATGTGCACCTCAATTTTGTCCTTCTTCTCCTTACACGGCTCCTGATTCAGTCTTTTTACTCAACATTTTAAGCCCACTATCAAACGAGATCACGTGATCATAAATGTGATGTGCGTGGTATCCATGGCTGTCCTTGGTGGATATCGACAAAACTTGTTTTTCCGCGGAATAAAGAAACAGCTGCAGGAAATCTCCGTTATTTGCACGGCGTTTTACGTTTCAATCTTTCCGCTAAAAAAAACATTTTTCCTCAGCATGTGTGTAGTTGCTGCGAAAGAATTGAGTGTTTCCACTGTAAAAAAATTTTTTTTTTTTATCTTGCAGCAGCAAAACTTAATTTTGTCATCAGCCGCCAATGATACCTGACGACGCTTCGTTTGCCATTTGCAAAAATCTAAGGAGATTTCAAAAACAAACAGTACCGTACAGGCCACTGATCTCTTTATCTAGTCTATTTAAAACATTCATCAACAGTCTAAACAAAAATTCTCCTTCATCCAAATTGTCATAATTGACAACTTAAAAATAATTAAACGCAATATAATGAAATAATTTATTTCCCGCTTTCTTTCTTCTTCTTTTTTTTTGTCATTCCAAAACTGACAGC
>NW_027126435.1:0-18967 GCF_037325665.1 Littorina saxatilis | reverse complement strand
TCCTCTTTTCTTTGAATAACTGAAGAAAGGAGGAATAAAGAGGTTACACACCTCGTCTCAGTGATTATCAAAAATAATGGTCTCAGTTCGCGGTCATGAAAAAGCTCGCTGAAGCTCGCATTTTTCATGATCCGCTAACTTCGACCATTATTTTTGATAATCACTGAGACTCGGCATGTAACCTCTACGTCATTGTATGCCTGCATTATTAGTTGTCAGTAATTATTACATGTGCTGATTGTTCTCTTTGCCTGCGCGCGTATAGTATGTTGGTTATGTTTGGTCATAGTATGTTTGTTTATGTTTGGTCGTTATCTTGCCTGTGCGTGTATTGTATGTTTGGTCGCTTTCTTTGCCTGTGCATGTATAGTTTGTTGGTTATGTTTGGTCGGTTTCTTTGCCTGTGCGTGTATAGTATGCTTGGTCGATGTATGTATTGTAAAGCGCTAAGAGTAGACATTTTTCTAGAATAGCGCTATAAAAGTTTGCATTATTATTATTATTATACTTAAGATCATGTATGAAACTTGAGTATGGGGCACCAGACATGTGCACAACATTTACCACTGAATAAAATGATAAAATCAACAAACAAAAATACAAAAAAACTACACGACCTTGAAAAGCGACATGACATTTTTAAAATATAGGTTTATTTAAGTTTAAGGATAGCTAAGGAGAGAAATGAAAAGAACGAAAAGAAGAAATCCACCCGGTCATTGCTGAAACAGAGTTGTTGTTTATGTGTCATAGTGCCCCCTCAACATTGACACAAAAACCTCTAACTGGCACGGTTGGCCTTGTGGTAAGGCGTCCGCCCCGTGATCGGAAGGTCGTGGGTTCGAACCCCGGCCGGGTCATACCTAAGACTTTAAAATTGGCAATCTAGTGGCTGCTCCGCCTGGCGTCTGGCATTATGGGGTTAGTGCTAGGACTGGTTGGTCCGGTGTCAGAATAATGTGACTGGGTGAGACATGAAGCCTGGGCTGCGACTTCTGTCTTGTATGTCAAAGCAACACCGCCCTGATATGGCCCTTCGAAAACAAAAAAACCCCTCTAGTTTTGGATCGCTCTTGCGATCAACACCTGCATTAGTAAGAATGGCAGAATACAAGAACAACGCACGATGAACTGACTTTCGCTCCTCGTATGCAAAAGTTGTCAAGTTGTGCTTATTGTGAAATTGTTCCGATTTCTTTAATTTGTACCTTACAGGGTTTTTTTCAGGTCGATTTGGGGGGGTACTGTTATTTGGACGGGCAGGGGCGGATCCAGGGGGGGGGGGGGGGGTTCCGGGGTGTCCAATCCCCCCCCCCGAGCCTAAAAAAAAACATAAACAAAAAAATTGATAAGTGCAACTGAACTGCTGAATGAGGGCGGCTTCAGGATGGTGGCTCAGCTAATGGATCATAGCTAAAAGGCTAGTCCCTCCAACAATTTGCTTTTGTAGTCAGCCAGGTTTTTGTCTTCTTAAATGACAGTTTTAGAAGTTAGTTGGGTAATTTGTTGGCTCAGGTTATTGCACCAGATTGGTCAATTTTTCTTGTTTTGATCCAAATTTGTCATCTTAAATTAGCTTTTCGGAAGGTGTATTAGGTGTAGCTCAGATTGCTTCATTTTCCTTGTTTTTAACAACATTGTCCGGGAGGGCATGCCACCGGACCCCCTTAGGGGATTCGGGCGCTCCGCGTCGTCAATCTGTCCTTAAAATAAATGTGGACACCCCCCCCCCCCCCTTAAAAATCATGTGATCCGCCCCTGCTAACGAAGCTTTGATCCGAAAAGTATGCCAGATAGCAACGCTAAGGGCCTTTAATGACATTGAAAGCCGTCGCGATATAACCCTTCGTGGTTGAAAACGACGTTAAACACCAAATACAGAAAGAAAGGCATTGAAAGTTTAAATAAAATGACACGGTTTGGCAACCCAAAACAGGAACATCAAATTGTGTGAGCAGGCAAACACACAAAAACAAAAATGATGTAAATAAGTTAGAAAATAGACATATTTATGATACTGCGACCACCAAGTCCTGATCACCCCACCCCCACCCCCTGTGTGTTGTAATTGTCCAAGTGTGTTCTGTTTTATGATTGTGTCCCCTTGTTTATATGTGATGTCATGTAATGTACAGCATATACATGTAAAATAAATTTTTAAAACATCCACAAAAAGAGAATAACAAAAATAAAAAGTTAGAAAATCACTGTCCGCGTAGAACGGTGCCACTAGAGATCATTCATGTGCATAAAGAAACGAGTGCTCTCATTGCGCATTAGAGCAAACTGTGATGGTAGAGAAGGAAGATGGTGAAGGAAGAGAGAGGCGAGATAATTACACAGAGGGGGGGGGGAAGAGAGAGAGAGAGAGAGAGAGAGAGAGAGAGAGAGGGAGAGAGAGAGAGAGAGAGAAAGAGAGAGAGAGAGAGAGACTCAGACTCAGACTCAGACTCAGACTCAGACTCAGACTCAGAACTTTATTACAAAAGGATAAAGGTTTTAGGCAAAGCCTATTCTTCCAACCTGTCCTTTATACAACACATACAGACAGACGCACATTAAAAATATAAATTCAATCATATAGAATACAGAAATATATTGTATGGAATGCAACACAATGTGCATTTGAGGAATTACATAAGGAGAACTCAAACATTACAAAATTACATTGACATAGTTATACCTTTCATTTGGGAATAAAGTTGCTCCGATCAGCTACACATCCGTTAACACTAGTACAAAATGTTTAACAAAATAACAATCGAACAAGACATTTCATTCACGAATTTGTATGTATTATGTATGTTTGTCATTGTAAAGCGCTTTGAGAATGTAAAGCGCTCTATAAATCTCCCATATTATTATTATTATTATGATGTGTGAACGTGACTTTCTCTTAAACATTTTCACTGAAGTTACATTTCTTATCTGTTGGGCAAAGGAGTTCCAGAGAAACGCTCCCGAGAAGGCTAAGCTCGATTTGTAGAGGTCTATGCGAGGTATAGGAGGGATGATTTTTTGGGACCCATATATTTTTGTGGCATGTTTGAAATGTGATTGCAAATATTTAGGACAGTCGTCATTTAGAATTGTATATATGAACACAACCTTGTTTAACGTCAACTGATCTTTCAAGGGGAGGAAATTCAGGAGCTTTAGTTTATCATCCGTGGACCTATTCAAATCATGCAGAATAAGTTTTGCAGCTCGGCGATGCAGGGAATTGAGTCTTTTTAAATGAACATCACTGCAGTTATCCCAAAGTGTCGATGCGAAGTTGATATGAGGCATTATGTGGGCGTAATAGAACATTTTGAGTGCTGCAGAATCTGCGTAATGCCTTAATTTTGATAACAGGTACACATTTTTTTATACTAGTTTGCAAATATTACTTAAATGAGTTTGCTATTTCAACTCCTGATCAATGGTAACACCCAATAATATATGTTCCCTAACTTGCTGCACTTGAGTTGAACCAACTGACAGTTGTAATTGTAAAGGACTTAATTGGTGTTTTTGTCTCGTGGTTATCACCATACTCTTTGTTTTAATCGGATGAATGATCATTGCATTAGAAACGCACCATTCAGTGATTTCATCCACACTTGTTTGAAGAGAAGAGTTGACGGATTCCAAAGATTTTTGACTGGTGTGAACAGAAGAGTCATCCGCGAAGAACTCACATCTAACTTTTTCATCGGACACATGAAGGGGTAAATCATTTATATAAATACAGAACAAGATAGGTCCTAATACAGACCCTTGAGGGACACCACTCCTGACAAACTCGTTTGACGAAGTTTTACAGTTAATGAAAGATACGATTTAAAAAAGGCACAGGCGGAGTCGTCTTTTAAATAGCACTTTAATTTCTTTAGTAGAAGTGACTGATCTACTAGGTCAAAGGCTTTCTTAAAGTCCAAAAACAACGCTCACGTTATTTCTGCTTTGTTTATTGCTGACAGCCAAGTCTCGCATAAAGAGCTTAAGGCGGTGTGGCAGAAATGCTTAGAGCGGAATCCAGACTGAAAAGGATGAAACAGAATCATTTGTTCCATATATGCCAGTAGGTGTTTTTGTATGTGCTTTTCTAAGGGTTTAGATAGAACAGGTAAGAGGGAAATAGGCCTAAAGTTGTTTGGGTCTGTAAGATCCTTATTTTTTGGAAGTGGTAATACCTGTGCACACTTTAAAATAGAAGGGAACACGTTTTGTTGCATGCTTAGGTTATAAACATAAGTTAGGGAATCGACAATGTAAGGTAAAGCAAGTTTTAACAACTTGACTGGAATCTTGTCTGTACCCATTGACTTCTTATTCGCCATTTGTTCTACCAGTTTTCCTACCTCGTGCACTGAGATTGGAGGAATAGAAAACGTGTCAGTTTGAGTCAACTTTTGTCCACAGAATGTTTTTAATGTTTCAAAACAATCATCCGTATCAAGGGAATCATTCTGATTGAGACAAGATTTTTAGGTTGTCTGCTAGCAAAATGAAGTGTTTGTTAAAATCATTTGGAGATATTTGTGAATGAGAATTGGTTGATCCCTTCCTAGATTTATCATGAATTTCATTCACTGCTCGCCAGATTGTAGCTGTATCTTTTTTTTTCAGAAATCAGTTTATTAAAATATTCTGCCTTTGCTTGTCTCACTGTGTCCAAAACTTTATTTTTTTGCAGTTTATACTCTGTTTTCATGTTGCGCTCTTTAAAATAATCACGCATCACCATAGCCTCGATAATGTCTGAGGTTAGTTAACCAAGGGGGGAGCTGGGGATGTTTCACTCTATGCTGACGTAGTGGTGCGTGTTTATCAATTATTGAACACAAAATATGGTGAAAAATATCGCAAGTGCCCTCTGCGTCACTGCAATTGAATACGCTATAAAATGGGGCTTGGTTAAGGTCAAAGAAAAAGGCAGATTCATCTAAATACTTGAAACTTCTGTATTCGATTGTTGTGTGGCCTTTATGACGTGATTTTGGCAATCTAAGAGAAATCGAGCAGAAAACAGAATGATGGTCACTAAAACTGGAATGCACTACTTGCGCATTTGCAACGATATTCTTACTATCAGTGTAAATATGATCAATCAGGGTTGATGAAGTATTTGGTTCTCTTGTGGGGGTTTTAACCAGCTGATGAAGACCAACCAGAGCAGTGGTTGAGCACCACGTTGTTTGAGGCCTGAGTAGGTTAATGTTAAAATCGCCAAGCAATACAACATTCTCGTCACGAGCCTTCACTCTGTCCATCATAGAAACAAAATCATCAATCCACCTTGACGTTTCAGCAGAGTTACGATACACATAGTAAATAAGCAAATAAGAGGAGTTGTCATGTTTTAGTTCCAAACCACATACATTCAACATGTTCATCTTCAAGATCAGTTCTACGTTTGACAATCCCAGCAATGGACTGATGAACATAAAGAGCGATGCCTGTTTGGCCTACTCGTGCATTGTCCCGTCGTAAAACCGAATAATTCGGAATGTTAACAAGGCTGTCTGAGATACGCGAATCTAGACGCGTCCCACTTACACCGAAGAGCTGTACCAGCTCTGGTTGCTGGTTTAGCAATACACAGACATCATGTACTTTGTTGACTAATTGATAAATATTTACATGCCCTGTACGGAGAACAGAGTTTGATGTTGTTGACATTAGGACAAAGTGCAATATTGTAACAAACAGCAGTAAATAATAAAGCAAGCAAAATCCGGAAATATGAGTATCCGGAGAGACACAAGCTACACGACAAAACGTCACACGATTCGGATTAAGTGAGAGAGAGAGAGAGAGAGAGAGAGAGAGAGAGAGAGAGAGAGAGAGAGAGAGAGAGAGAGAGAGAGAGAGAGAGCGAGAGAGAGAGAGAGAGAGAGAGAGAGAGAGAGAGAGAGAGAGAGAGAGAGAGAGAGAGAGAGAGAGAGAGAGATTCGGATTCGGATTCGGATGGTTTATTCACATAGGCCATTGCCCCTAGTGAAGGGGTGTGAGCGAAAGCAAAAATATTGAATAATGTTTACATTCAGTAGACTCAAAACAGTGCATATTCTTCTCAAAAGTGGATAACAGATACATCAATGCAGACATCTACATACAAAATTACGATAACAGTGTTTCTCGTATCTTAAATGCTTCATACAAATATAAACATAAATCACGTACAGTTTTTTCATGTGTTGAAGCTAAAAGAAGGCTGAGTCGAAAAGCACTTGGTTGCCTGTAATATTTCAGTGGGATGAATTTTTCTCTCAATTTATGGAAGTATGGACAGACAAGAACAAAATGGACTTCATTTTCCAGTTTATCTTTACAAAAGGGACACATGTAATTATTAACATCATACACTTTTTTGTAACGATGAGTGTGAACGGCAATTTCAGGGATCCCTAACCTAAACCTTATCATCATGAATCTTAAATGTCTGTCAATATTGAACAAAAGGTAAGGTTTGATCTCAGGAACAGTACAAAATGTTCTATACACAGACAATCTTTCACTATTTTGAATATGAAACTCCCAGTCTTGCCATCTGCATGCAATTAATCTATCTTTCAAAACATACAAAAACTTGTTTCGTCAACAACACCTTGATTCAACCACACAAAACCATATCCTAACTGATACAATTTACAACGCACATTTGACGCCCAATTCGATTTACCATTCTCATCCATCCTGTACATCATTTTATATGATTTATGAGGCAATCTATGCTCAGACATTCTCAACAATTTCAACCAATATTTAATACATTTCAATATTGAATTTACGTACAAAGGGTATCTGTTAGTTTCTCCATATACCAAATCGTTTGGTGTACGCATTTCTAAACCCAGAAACTTTTTCAATGCAAATAAATGAACCTTTTCACATTCTATGGCTGCTTTATCTAAGCCCCATAACTCTGCACCATATTGTGTAAAAGGTTGTACTTGTGCATCAACTAGCTTTAGATAAACATCCAAACTAGTATTATTAATCATGTATAACTTATGTGAAATCGACAACAAAGCTTGCTTAGCTCTACTTGCAAGGTCTAAGCAGGCAGCCGTAAAACTAAGCCTGGTCGAAAAAAAGTATTCCCAAATACTTATATGCATTCACTACAGGTAAAACATTCCCTTCATAAATCCATCTTTCTCTGGCAGCCAAATAGCCCACCTTCCTAAAAACCACAATATTACTTTTACTCATATTTACTTTCAACTGGAGAGAACGAGCTGCCTTGTCCAGATTATTCAATTGGTTTTGTAAACCAACCACAGTTTCTGACAGCAATATCAAATCATCAGCAAACAAAAGTAGAAACAACTCAAAATAATCTATCGTAAAAATGGCACCATGTTTTCCAACTTCAATAATCTGAATTGCTAATTCATTAATATACAATGAAAATAAAACAGGACTACACACATCTCCCTGCTTCACCCCAAATGTGCATTTTATACATTCAGTCAACTTAAATCCACATCTCACTCTCACCTTTACTGACTCATACATACTCTTTATACATTTGAGAAGTTTTCCCCTCACTCCATTTTTTTACAAAATAGGCCAAAGCAGGTTTCTATTTATAGAATCAAAAGCCTTTTCAAAGTCTATGAAAGCGACATACAGTTTACGGTTAAGGGCAAATTGTTTCTGTACGAAAGCTAACAAAGTAAACATGTGATCAGTGGTAGTATAACACCTCTTAAATCCAGCCTGGTATTCACCAGTAATATTATGTAACTCCACCCATTCCTGCAATCTGTCATTAATTATAGAACCAAAAACTTTACTACTGACATTGCAAATAAAAATACCGCGATAATTATTTGCATTATTAGCATCACCTTTTTTAAAAAGAGGTATCATAATAGACTCAGTCCAGCTTTCAGGGAACACACCTTTCGAAAACAAAGAATTAAAAAACTGTACAAAAAAAATCAATTATTACACAATCAGAATGTTTCAAGAGCTCACCAATAATACCATCTGGTCCAGTTGATTTTCCAAATTTTAACTTTCTCATTGCAACAAGCACATCTTCTCTTGAAATAGGACGATTCATAATACCATTATCATCATCAACAACATCATTATCAACATCAGCCTCACGATCAATACTTTCACCCTGATTTACACTTTTATCCAATAATGCATCAAAATGTTGAAACCATGCATCGAATGGTTTGCGAATACTTACGAGTACGTTGCGAAACATTCAGAATATGACTTCCTTGCGAATATTTGGAGCATGTTGCTAATGTTCGCAAAATTAGGAGCATGTTGCTAATGTTCGCAAACAGAGACCAATGGTTAAGAACATTTACGAATGTCTTGCGACCATGTCCCGATCATTACGAGTTATTGGCGAATTCTATTCGCAAGGGCAATTCGCCAGAGTGTTAGAGCAACATTACGAACAATGCGAATTGCATACTCGTTTTATTCGTAAAATGTTTGCAAGCACTCGCAACACGCGCAAGGCCACTCGCAACGTTCGTAATAGATCCGTATATGGATTCGTATACAATCGCAATGATCTGTAGACATTCGCAAGCAGTCGCAACCATTCGTATGACATTTGCAAGGATTCGTAAGCCTTCGATTTTTTTGTTTTTTCCTGTCCATTCGTCTCTTTTTTGGCCGAATACAACATTTTCATAATTTTTATTCGTAATTTTTATAACGACATCGAGGAAAAACACCTGTATTTGTCCGAAAGTCATCAATAGACTAAAAATAACAACAGACAAGTCAATGGCTTGAAAGTCAGCACAGAAATAGCCAACGTATCTGTGTTGCTTCCTGCTCTGCGAGATTGGTCTTACTGTCTCATGCATTGATCGAAGTTCTTGTCACTGTTCCTTGCGAGTTCAAGTCATGCCTCTCTTTGATTGAAAGACTGTTATTCCAACCCTCGTAAGTTGTTGTCTTAGTGATGGTCTTACAAAGGATTGCCGTTTCCTTTCCTGGCTCGTCCAGAAAGAAAAAGGGAAACAATCTCCAGACAAGCCACGAATTGGTTAGTTAAGTTCTTCCGCCCTTAATCCTTCCCTGGCATTTGCCAATACATGGCCCCGTCTGTGTTTGGATAAGAGTACGTGTTCGGATTCTATTCCTTCAAGCCTGCTGATTTCATTTGTGACCCTCCACCACGGAATGAGTCGCATGTCACCTTTGCATGATTTTCATATTTTTACATTTTCATAAAGAGTTTTTTATGCTCTATCCAGTGGTGAAACCCGTTTTAGAAAAGAGCGAAAACTGTTTGAGTTATAAGCCTGTGACTAAGGTGACCCACACACTGTTACCAGACACTCCCCGGACTTATATTAAGCCTAGCGCAGAACCGCGCGAGGTGACATGCGACTCATTTCGTGGTGGAGGGTCACATTTGTGTTTGCATTGATTAGAGAGACTAGACTGAATCAAGACAGACAACTAGTCGTCCCTCTTCCGCGTTCTTGTGTATGTCCAACAAAGTAAACGGGGGCCCGGTAGCTCAGTTGGTAGAGCACTGGACTTGTGATCGGAAGGTCGCAGGTTCGAATTCGGGCCGGGACGGACACGGGTCAACTTTATGTGCAGACCCAGAGACGGAAGCCATGTCCCACCCCCGTGTCATCACAATGGCACGTAAAAGACCTTGGTCATTCTGCCATAAGTGCAGGTGGCTGAATACACCTAAACACGCAGACACCTGAGTAGCGCGACTCCGTTGCTGGTAGCTTTCCACTGGGAGGAAGCGACCCGAATTTCCCAGCGATGGGGCAATAAAGTAATGAAAATGAAAAATGAAATGAAATGAAAGTTATCGGATTTTTTTGATGTTTTCATTTTGTCTGTTACAAAAGTAATTATTATTATTATTATTTAAGTTATTGAGACATCCCAGTGCACTAAGGGATTTATAGAGCAAATCGAGAAAATTCATTATTGAACGAAGCGCATAGCGCTGAGTTCAATAATTATTTTCGAGATTTGCTCTATAAATCCCTTAGTGCACTGGGATTGTTTCAATAACGATATTGTCAGTACCGCCATAGAAAAAAGAAGATTCCAAGCGCACATTTTGCAACGCGCATTTGAATAGGCATAACTGTGTGGTCAGGTCGTGTACAGTAAAGATCTACTTTTGTGTGGGGTGTCTCAAGTGTGCACAGTGTCGTGCTTTCGTCACACGCATTTTAATTTCTGTTGGTAAATTCCAGTGTAGCGTTAATCTGAACAGTGATGATCTTTCAGAGAGACCTCATTTGAACTCGGAGAAAGGGCTGTGCTCTTCATTATTTGCGATTCGAAACCTCCAGTCGAGCTTCGACGGATTGACTGTGCGGAGTGACTCCCCTTGAATTGACTCGAAGCCGCGGGACTCGACGGTTCGCACATTTTCAAAACAAATGTGGCATATTTCTCGTGTTTTATCTTCACTCATCGGGGAGTCTGATACTAAATATGAACGGTAAGAATGCTCTGAACCCTACACGTATTATATCCCCATCGTTTTTTCGTTCACATTTGCCCAACATGTTAATTTGCTGAGCGGGGTTTATGTCGTCTGCTAGGGCAATCAAACCACAGCATGCAGTCTGCACTGACTGAGTCTGCACGCACGAGGCACGCTGGTAATAAATCTTATAATGGTAAGAACGTTCTGAACCCTACACGTTTTCGATTACGATTGTTCTTGCCTTGAAATAATAATTCGGAAACCATTCATTTACTGAACTGATGCAGTCGTATTTCAGTGTAGTCAGTGCGGCTACGTATGACAGAGTCGATCGAGTCAGTCTTCCAAACTGGTCTAGCTGGTACGTTATCGGAATAACACTTGTGTTTTCTGCTAGCGGGTGGGAATTTTATATTAACTCATCATTTGGTAATGTGGATGATAAGCTACATGCCACTAACACGACGAGAAGAATCTATGCAAGTCGGCGAGAATTAGATGAAACACAGCGGCTTGTATTTTTAGATCAGTGGCAGCCGCACTGTGGCACAGGCACATGCAATCTGTCAGAAAAAACCCACTTCTGCTTTAATTGAGAAGCAGGGAATTTATGGTCATTTGGTATTGTGGAAAATATAAGCTACATGTCAGTAATTAATTCTGAGGATGAGAGCACAGTCTTGCTTAGGTAAAGGGCGTAAGAATACGCTCTGTGGAAAAGTTAGCGCACTCCAAGAGTGCGCTAACAGTTTTAGCGCATCGCCATTAGCCAATCAACTGGTTCACATCAGTCATGTGACACCAGTACTTACTGACAATTATTATTATTATGGGGAGCTTATATAGCGCGAACCACAACTGTGCTCTCTGGGCTTTACATATTAATTTCTGCCGTTCAGTACAATTAAGTACAAAACAAACCCACTCTGCTCAGGAAGCAGTCAGACTTTATAATTGTGCTACATGTTCAAGTGAAAGAAATACCTTTATCTTATTTAAAAGATTGGACAGATCCAAGTTGGTTTACATGTGTGTTCAACTCAACTCAACTCAACTCAACTCAACTCAAATTTTATTGGCTTCAATTTTCATAGAAGAATTTGTCTTGCGCTTGGGAGAAAGTAAGAGTATAACATATAACAAGTCGCGTAAGGCGAAAATACAATATTTAGTCAAGTAGCTGTCGAACTCACAGAATGAAACTGAACGCAATGCAACGCAGCAAGACCGTAGCATCGTCAGTCCACCGCGCACGGCAAAGGCAGTGAAATTGAGAAGAAGAGCGGGGTAGTACTTGCGCTGAGAAGGATAGCACGCTTTTCTGTACCTCTCTTCGTTTTAACTTTCTGAGCGTGTTTTTAATCCAAACATATCATATGTATATGTTTTTGGAATCAGGAACCGACAAGGAATAAGATGAAAGTGTTTTTAAATTGATTTCGAAAATAAAAATTTTTATAATAATTTTTATATATTTAATTTTCAGAGCTTGTTTTTAATCCGAATATAACATATTTATATGTTTTTGGAATCAGCAAATGATGGAGAATAAGATAAACGTAAATTTGGATCGTTTTATAAATTTTTATTTTTTTTTACAATTTTCAGATTTTTAATGACCAAAGTCATTAATTAATTTTTAAGCCACCAAGCTGAAATGCAATACCGAAGTCCGGGCTTCGTCGAAGATTACTTGACCAAAATTTCAACCAATTTGGTTGAAAAATGAGGGCATGACAGTGCCGCCTCAACTTTCACGAAAAGCCAGATATGACGTCATCAAAGACATTTATCAAAAAAATGAAAAAAACGTTCGGGGATTTCATACCCAGGAACTCTCATGTCAAATTTCATAAAGATCGGTCCAGTAGTTTAGTCTGAATCGCTCTACACACACACACACACACACAGACACACACACACACACACACACACACACACACACACGCACATACACCACGACCCTCGTTTCGATTCCCCCTCGATGTTAAAATATTTAGTCAAAACTTGACTAAATATAAAAACAGCATTCATATCACATTTCATGTATCACACACAGTAATCACTAGTATAAGCCTACAATTATCACATTTGTACCTGTATCATACATGCAAATAAATAGTATCACATTTCCACGTATCACACACAATATATACATTACATAACATACAGCAAGCTTCCATCTCCCGCGCCCCCCCCCCCCCTCCCACACATACATATCCTCGCACGTGCGTCGACTCCATACAAATGACATCATCAGTCCATCAAATACGGATGAACTATTGTTCTGTTTTCTGACATTGGGAATCCCTCGAGACTGTCTTTGTTAAGATAAGATAAGATAAGATAAGATAGATAAGAAAACTTTAATGTCCATTTTCATTTTACATTGTTGCTAGAATCGAGGCTTGCCGAGACCCCTCAGTGCCGTACTGAAGAAAAAAAGTCGCGAGGTATTCCCAACGTGAGAACATGATGTCATTATTTAGTACACTCTTTTTGCTTTAACACTTTCTACCCCACCAATGTTTACCAAGTTTTGTTTTAGTCGAGACCAACTGTGCTGCAGCAGGTCACTCAGAACTGTAGTAACTGTGTAGACACTGTGAATCAACACGATGGAATGCATATGTTAGATCGACGTTACAGGAAGCGACTGAAGTGACGGTGTGTACACATATTTCCGTACCAGGTCAGATAGAGCCATATGAGTGGGTACGGAATCCGTACCTGGGAGACAATGAGTTAAGGTGCGTGGTAATGTCTATTTACGTTCTATGCGGGGTCACATGTCGTCTTGTTTACAATCTTTTTGGTAGAGAAGTCCGCTGTTAAAAAAAAGTTCGATCATTTCATTGCGTATTTCTCAGCTTCTAGTTTGATCTGTGCCTAAATTCCCAATTGTGTTCACATTGCAACAATCAAGAGAAATAGCACATCAGTCAAACATAATAAAAAAAATTATACTTTGACATTTTGTTTTGTTTTGTTTTGCTTTGCAATATGACGTCAACAATGCCAAAGTCGCTCTCTTGGCAAACCAGTTTGGTTCGCGCGAAGTTTCAGCCTCGTTTGCGCTGACATCACATCCAGGGTACGCTTACGGTGAACATGCAGAAAACTAAACTGTAAGGCCCCCCCCAAAAAAAAAGTTGTATGTTTCTGGTAACATGGCTAAAAAAAAAATAGGGTAGGTAGGTAGGGATTTTTTAATTTTTATTTTTTAATTTTTTTAATTTTTTTTACATATGTAGAAAAACTCTCTTTAATGACTGTCACGCATATACTGTAAAAACTGAAGGTTTTAAGAAGATGAGTGTCGATTTCTAGTAAACAAATTACTAAAGATGGATGTTAATGTCATGTCAGTATCTCTTTCCTGAGGGAAACGACCCGAGCAGTACAAATTTGGAACAAAGGAAACACGCGTGGTGTGGTGTCTCTTCGCGATTCTTTGCATTATTATTCTCCTCTCTATTGTGTCTCTTAATACCTCGTTTTGCGTGTAGCTGTGATGCTTTTTTACATTTTGTCAAGCTTTGACTAAATGTTTTAACGTAGAGGGGGAATCGAGACGAGGGTTGTGGTGTATCTGTGTCTGTCTCTCTGTCTGTGCGTGTGTGTGTGTGTGTGTGTGTGTGTGTAGAGCGATTTAGACTAAACTACTGGACCGATCTTTATGAAATTTTACATGAGAGTTCCTGGGAATGATATCCCGGGATGTTTTTTTTTTCTTTTTTTCGATAAATGTCTTTGATGACGTCATATCCGGCTTTTTATAAAAGTTGAGGCGGCACTGTCACACCCTCATTTTTCAATCAAATTGATTGAAATTTTGGCCAAGCAATCTTCGACAAAGGCCGGACTTCGGTATTGCATTTCAGGTTGGTGGCTTAAAAATTAATTAATGACTTTGGTCATTAACAATCTAAAAATTGTGAGAAACATTTTTTTTTTGATAAAACGATCCAAATTTACGTTCATCTTATTCTTCATCATTTCGTGATTCAAAAAACATATAAATATGTTCTATTTGGATTAAAAACAAGCTCTGAAAATTAAAAATATAAACATTATGATCAAAATTAAATTTTCGAAATCAATTTAAAAACATTTTCATCTTATTCCTTGTCGGTTTCTGATTCCAAAAACATATAGATATAATATGTTTGGATTAAAAACACGCTCAGAAAGTTAAAACGAAGAGAGGCACAGTAAAGCGTGCTATGAAGCACAGCGCAACCGCTACCGCGCCAAACAGGCTCGTCACTTTCACTGCCTTTTGCACTAGTGGCGGACTACATTCAATTTCATTCTGTGAGTTCCACAGCTTGACTAAATGTAGTAATTTCGCCTTACGCGACTTGTTTGTTTGTTTGTTTGCTTAACGCCCAGTCCACCACGAAGGATGATATCAGGGCGGTGCTGCTTTGACATTTTAACGTGCGCCACACCACACACAAGACAGAAGTCGCAGCACAGGCTTCATGTCTCACCCAGTCACATTATTCTGACACCGGACCAACCAGTCCTAGCACTAACCCCATAATACCAGACGCCAGGCGGAGCAGCCACTAGATTGCCAATTTTAAAGTCTTAGGTATGACCCGGCCGGGGTTCGAACCCACGACCTCCAGCTCACTGGGCGGACGCCTTACCACTAGGCCACCGTATTGCGGTTGTTGTGAAGCTGTGATAATGGTGTGGGCATAAGCAGAAGAAGAAGAATGTGAAGAAATCGAAGAGGAAGATGAAGCGAAAACGAAAAATAAAAAAACACCGAGAAGAGCAAGAAGGTGCAAATGAAGGACAGAAATTAAGAAGAGAATGAAATCATGTTTTTCGTCTTTGAAGGATCCTCCCGCTTCTCGATATTTCTCCAAAAACTCCAAATTAAATTTTTGCATTTACTTTTTTCGTTGAAAAAGACGACAGAGAAACGTCCTTTTTCCTGCCTACTCTGTCTTTGAATCCTTTATTGCATTTTTTTTGCAAGCCATTGCATCACTATGTCTTTGAGAGGCAATTTGTTCATTGTAGTCCTCATTATTATTTGGAAACCAGTACGAAAAAGACGGAACAAGAAAAGACGATTTCCTGTATCTTGTCTACTCATTCTGGAAATTACTTATCGCTCTTTTGTTTTTTTTATTTCTATAATAAGCTTTCTTATAGCTCCTTAGCATATGTGCATTCTTCACTAGGATTTGGGCCCGAGACATTTTTTTTTTCTTTGTTCCCCTAAATCATAGCGAAGAAAATGCGGTTTGTTCAACTAAGGACCCCCCCAAAAAAAGACTCTCAGAAAAAATAACAATGGGCAAGGACACTCCTTCTTTTCCTTGACCACTTTGTCTTAGAAACCCTTGACGATTTTTTCCCCCGGTCTGTGTGCCTTCTAGGGTTTTTGAGGGTTTCCTAATTGGCCCCTGCAGGGGTGGTGGATTCTGGACCTCCATGTCCCTAAATTGGGTTAACAAGCACACAACAAAACAATCACACAAACAAAAGAACAAGCAAAGAAAGACAAGGAAAACTATTGAGAAGAAAAGAAGATTATTTTAATTGCATACATATAATCCTTTATATTATGTTCAAGTTGTGTGCCCCCAATTCAAGGAATTTGTGTTTAAGCTGTCATACTTTACAGATGGAGTGAACCGTGCCAATTCGGTGCAAAGAAGTAAAGTAGTCGAGAAATTATAAGTTTATTTGTTCTTTGGGCACGGAGACCAACGTGACCAGGGGCTGTATGCATAAGTAGAGGTAGACACTGTAGTCCGGCATAAACTGTACCCTCAGTGCAGTTTATCCCGGATTAAAGTCTCTAAACACCACTCCTGCATACGGGCCCAGCTCTTATTTGTGACCCTCCACCACGAAATGAGTCGCATGTCACCTCGCGCGGTTCTGCGCTAGGCTTAATAAAAGTCCGGGGTGTGTCTGAGGGTACACACATACACCATGACCCTCGTCTCGATTCCCCCTCTATGTTAAAACATTTAGTCAAAACTTGACTAAATGTACAAATATATATTTATATGTATTCATGTATTTATTTACGTAATAATACCTATTGTTTCTGTCTGTCTGTGCGAATGGCTATGTGTCTGTGTGTCTGCCGGCATGTCTGCCTGTCTATCTGTTTGTCCATATGTCTGTATGCATGTCTCATTGTCTGTCTGTTGTCTGTTCTTCCTTTCTTCTCCCGTTTAATCTTTCTTTGTGTCTTTCTCTGCTAGTTCAAGAAAGAGGACTAAACAAAACAGGAACAATTAAGCTCTCGGTTCTGCAATCTTTTAAGCCTACGAAGAAGACATACAGCAGTGGTCTTATGGGGATCAAAATAGAAAGAGTAATTATCTTGTCGGATAAAGGGTTGCGTGTAGTGTATCCATAAGACACGTGTAGTTGCCATTCCATGATCATGCTGCAAACACCAAAGATTTGTATTAATGGTTTGCCTTATACATCCCGTTCGTTCCATACGAACGTATCGTTCTTGATTTAAGGGATCGTATTGGCCACCGTAAATCTGTCCAATATTTTGTAGTGTGTGTGTGTGTGTGTGTGTGTGTGTGTGTGTGTGTGTGTGTGTGTGTGTGTGTGTGTGTGTGTGTGTGTGTGTGTGTGTAAAAGAGAGAGAGAGTATGTGTGTGTGTGTGTGTGTGTGTGTGCGTGAGTGTGTATGCGTGTGTGTATATGTGTGCGTGTGTGCGTGTGTGCGTGCGTGCATGTGTGTGTATATGTGTGTGACAAGAGCACCCTTCCATTAATGTGGACACATTCAAAAGCCTATAAAGCCATCCGCTTTCATTGCAGAGTATGATATTTTGTGCTGAATGTTTACAGTTTTCATGTTGTTTGTTTGATTTTAAACCTTAAAGTTCACATTATTGTGTCCTCTTTCTTAACTTGTATGTTCAAAGAATAACAGCAATTTGTTTCAGGACTCTTCAATATTAGAACTTTAGCAATGACGCTTTTGAATGTCAGCAATCTCTCCACGTCAGAACATCGATTGAATGATTGACTGAATGAACGGTTGGTTGGTTGATTGGTCGATCGATCGATAGATTGCTTCCTTGCTTGCTTGATTGAATGATTGAGTGATTGATTGATTGATTGATTGATTGAGTGCTTGATTGATTGATTGAGTGAATTATCTATCTTTTATCTCATGTTCTCTTTTTTTCAGATCTTACTTTGTTTCTGTCCGGCCATCCTACCTGGGTGCATCTGAACAGGTCCCAACATCAGGTAATTAATCGACATTCTTTGTAAGATCTTGATCATTTCCACGACGTCTTATTTCTTGGCATGGTTTTTGAAGATGTTTGTGTGAGAGATGTGCTCTTTCTCTTCTACTCCGATCACACTTACCGAGCGGTTCATGGCATTTCTCGGTTATCTGCATGTTCATGCAATTTGGATCGAGAGCTGGGCACACGTACTATATTTGAATGTCGCAGATCCTAGATATATTGCGTGTGGCTAAATTGTGCAGTTTCTTCTTGTCTTTGTCTTCCTCTTGTCCTTATCTTCTTTTTCTGGTTGTTGTTGTTGTTGTTGTTGTTGTTGTTGTTGTTGTTGTTGTTGTTGTTGTTGTTGTTGTTGTTGTTGTTGTTGTTGTTCTTCTTCTTCTTCTTCTTCTTCTTCTTCTTCTTCTTCTTCTTCTTCTTCTTAGCTTCCATTTCTCCTACACTCCCTTTTAACCCCTTGTCCTTTCTTATATTCTTCTTGTTCTTTTTGTTGTTCTTTTTCTTCGACTTCTTTTTCCCCATTTTATTCTAATCTTCATTCTCTGAATCCGCGGCATTTGTTTTTTCTTTTATTTTGTTATTTTGTTCTGCCTCTTCTTCTTGCAATCATTGCCCAACTCACAGGCATCCAATGTTGTCTGGCGGATAAAGATAACCGAGTTTTCCTAAGCGTACAAACAGCACACTCGGCCGCATTTCGACTAGCTGTGCGTCTCGTTTCTGTGTGTGAATCGAAGGAACATCTTGCTTGAAATTATATTTATGAATCTTCAGGTTTGAAAAATAAAGAATAAACATAATAAACATTGGTGGCTCTAACGATGTTGTTAATAGTTTTATTTTATTTTATTTTATTTTACAGAAACAGGTTTGAAAAAAAGAAAGGGAAAAATTACAACATTGGTGGCACTACAGATGTTTAACAAATTATTACATTTTATTTTTATTGTTATTTCATTTTACAGAAACACATACATTGCCTGTGTTACTAATGTTCGTGTTATTCTATTGACGATGCATTTGCCTGACCTTGAAGTGAATTTGAAAAAAAAAGTCCGGAATTTGATCATTCTGAAAAACGTTCTTTTTTTTTCTTTTTTTTTTACTTTTGGCCTCCTTCGCCAGCTTTAGATAAAGTTACTGTTGCAGCGATGTATCAGCCAGAGACATAATTATGTTTCTTTCCAGACAGTTCCAGGTACATTCCGCTTTTAGATCATGTGTTTACGTCGTTTATCAGAGAGAGAGAGAGAGAGAG
>NW_027126434.1:0-21000 GCF_037325665.1 Littorina saxatilis | reverse complement strand
GTGTGTGTGTGTGTGTGTGTGTGTGTGTGTGTGTGTGTGTCTGTGTCTGTGTCTGTGTGTCTGTGTGTGTGTATGTGTGACGGAGTGATTGAGTTTGTGTTACTGTTTGTCGATTTCTTACGTGAGCCTTGAAGGCTTCGCCTCTTGTTTTTATTAGGTCTCACTGACACTGATTACTCATGTCATGAAAAAAACCACCACAAAACACAACGAAAACAGAAAACCTGAAAACCCCCCCCCCCCCCCCCCCCCACCCCCACACCAAAACAACACGGTTGGCAAACAGCGATCGAAAGACTTTCTTCATATAATAAATTAACAGACAATGTTAGTCGTAATGTTTTATTTTCAGTCGTAATCACACAAACACATCGTTTGTTGTGAAAGATGTCCGTGATCATGATGTCCGTAATGTGAAGTTTGAAAGGAATTCATACCTTCCAGGGCCGACAGCCAAAGCACAGACAGCAGACATTGTTAGTCACAATGCAATTTAGTCAGCCGACTTGGGGATGCAATTGACAAATTCCGGAAATCACTCTGCCGGGTTTGAATGTGTTGTGAAAGAGTGACTATTCTTTGAACTTCCAGGCAAGTTTTCCCACGTGACATTATAATCAATCAATCAATCAATGAGTCTTATATCGCGCATATTCCGTGGGTACAGTTCTAGGCGCTCTGCAGTGATGCCGTGTGAGATGAAATTTTATACGGCCAGTAGATTGCAGCCATTTCGGCGCATATTTACCTTTCACGGCCTATTATTCCAAGTCACACGGGTATAGGTAGACAATTATTAACTGTGCCTAAGCAATTTTGCCAGGAAAGACCTTTTTGTCAATCGTTGGATCTTTAACGTGCACACCCAATGTAGTGTACACGGGGGAGGTTCGGACACCGAAGAGAGTCTGCACACAAAGTTGACTCTGTGAAATAAATTTCCGCCGAACCTGGGATCGAACTCACGCTGACAGCGGCCAACTGAATACAAATCCAGCGCGCTACCAACTGAGCTATATCCCCGCCCCTTCGTATAAGCCAGTCACTAGCGAGGAGTGCGTCTCCATATTATGTGATCCTTGTCCACGCGTGGAAACTCCCCTTGTTAGTAACTGGCCCATGATGTCACGTGAGAAAGCGTGCCTCAATGTTTCCAAAAGTAATCTCTCTGTCACAACCCATACAGACGGGACAGAGCTTCTCAGTTCCGAACATCGTCTATTCAGAAACCAGTCAAAGTTAAGGTCATTATGGAACTTTGAACCCAGAACAGAGATTGTTGGCACGAAGTTCTCAACCTCAATAATAGCTTGATAGAATGTCAATTTGAACCACTGAAAGAGCTTGTATGAATTTTTCAACCAACAAAATTAATTGTTGGAATGGAATCTTCAGCTCAAACTGATTAGGCGAGAGGAATGCAGCATCGAAACCGACCCCTGCCCAGAGACCAACGGGTTATTACACGTGTTTTTCAATGTTTCAGCTCATTAGTCTACTGCGGTTTCAATTTCAGTTACTTCATCTATTTCCCCATCCTTCGGCTTGTTCTCGACTTTCGGATTTTTGGTTTGCTCCTGTTCGTTGTCCTCTCTGTGTTCTGGTTGTTCAGAAGACTTTTTTTCTCACCGTTTGCCTTTATGTCTGCGTTTCGGTATGAACTTGATCGTTTCTTTCACATTACCATCCTTGTCCGCGGTGAGTTCCTCTAATATTTCAATGGTTTCTTCCTCATCATCTTCGGGCTTTTCTTTTGGTTTCTGGGTAGTGGTGTTCTTCTGAGTTATTCTCTTATGTTTTGATGTATCGAGAGTTTTTGTTTCAGCTTTTTCTTTCTCTGTTTGTTTTTCGACCTTTTTCTCTTTTATACTACTACTAGTCTTATTTTTATCTGACGATTCGCTTCCTTTATTGTTATCACCGTTGTTGGAGTCGTCTACGCTTTTTTGTTTGTCATCAATGTTGCCCGCATCTGTATTGTTATTATCGGTGTTCTTTGCCTTTTTCTTCTTATCTGTGGGTTCAGGATTTTTGGTCTTCTTTATCGTGATTGTCTGGGATTTCTTTTGTTCTTCGTCGCTACTCGTGCTTGTGTCGTCTGCACTCTCGTCTTTGCGCTGATCGTTTTTGGGCTTTTTAGGTTTTTTGTTTGGTTCAGGATTTTTGGTCTTCTTTAAGGTGATTGTCTTGGATTTATTTTCTTCTTCGTCGCTACCCGTGCTTGTGTCGTCTGCACTCTCGTCTTTGCGCTGTTTGTTTTTGGGCTTTTAGTTTTTTTGTTTGGTTCAGGATTTTTGGTCTTCTTTATCGTGATTGTCTTGGATTTATTTTCTTCTTCGTCGCTACCCGTGCTTGTGTCGTCTGCACTCTCGTTTTTGCGCTGATCGTTTTTGGGCTTTTTAGGTTTTTTGTTTGGTTCAGGAATTTTTGTCTTCTTTATCGTGATTTTCTGGGATTCATTTTCTTGTTCGTCGCTACCCGTGATTGTGTCGCCTGCACTCTTGTCTTTGCGCTGATCGTTTTTGGGCTTTTTATTTTTTTGGGGGGTTCAGGATTTTTGGTCTTCTTTATCGTGATTGTCTTGGATTTATTTTCTTCTTCGTCGCTACCCGTGCTTGTGTCGTCTGCACTCTCGTCTTTGCGCTGATCGTGTTTGGGCTTTTTAGGTTTTTTGTTTGGTTCAGGAGTTTTGGTTTTCTTTATTGTGTTTGTCTTGGATTTATTTTCTTCTTCGTCGCTACCCGTGCTTGAGTCGTCTGCACTCTTGTCTTTGCGCCGATCGTTTTTGGGTTTTTGAGTTTTTTTGCTGCTTTTACCTTTTACAGATGGCTTGCTGTCGCTGGATTCATTTTCGTTTGTGTCATCATCTGTTTCTTCAGTCAACGCAATTGATATATGTTCTTCTTGCTCCCCCCCTTCTTGTGGGGATTTTGCGATATTTGCTATCGTTATGTTTTTGCCCCCAGAGTTGTCTTCGTTTTTATCATTCTCATCTATTCCTTTGGTATCGTTTTTGGGCTTTTTAGTTTTTTTGTTTGGTTCAGGATTTTTGGTCTTCTTTATCGTGATTGTCTTGGATTTATTTTCTTCTTCGTCGCTACCCGTGCTTGTGTCGTCTGCACTCTCATCTTTGCGCTGTTTGTTTTTGCTTGGTTCAGGATTTTTGGTCTTCTTTATCGTGATTGTCTTGGATTTATTTTCTTCTTCGTCGCTACCCGTGCTTGTGTCGTCTGCACTCTCGTCTTTGCGCTGTTTGTTTTTGCTTGGTTCAGGATTTTTGGTCTTCTTTATCGTGATTGTCTGGGATTCATTTTCTTCTGCGTCGCTACCCGTGCTTGTGTCGTCTGCACTCTCATCTTTGCGCTGATCGTTTTTGGGCTTTTTAGTTTTTTTGTTTGGTTCAGGAGTTTTGGTTTTCTTTATTGTGATTGTCTTGGATTTATTTTCTTCTTCGTCGCTACCCGTGCTTGAGTCGTCTGCACTCTTGTCTTTGCGCCGATTGTTTTTGGGCTTTTGAGTTTTTTTGCTGCTTTTACCTTTTACAGATGGCTTGCTGTCGCTGGATTCATTTTCGTTTGTGTCATCATCTGTTTCTTCAGTCAACGCAATTGATATATGTTCTTCTTGCTCCCCCCCTTCTTTTGGGGATTTTACGATATTTGCTATCGTTATGTTTTTGCCCCCAGAGTTGTCTTCGTTTTTATCATTCTCATCTATTCCTTTGTTTGTCTCCTTGTTTTTTCCTTCGTTGTCACGGGTTTTGGATTTTTTTTTTTTAGAACCGTCGTTGGTTTTTCTCGATGTGTCTTTTATTGTCTCGTCATCGCCTTGCTCGTCCTTAAGGACGTCATCTATGTCTTCAAGTCCCCCCACAGAGTCCCTTTCTTTCTCCTTTTTTTGTCTACTTTTCGGGGTTTTACTCTTCTCTTCTTGTGTATTGGTGCTTACACTTATCTCAGCTGAATCACTTTCACTTTTGTCCTCGTCACCGGTTGTATCTTGTTCGCTTTTTTTGGACCATTCTTGCTCTTTTTTCTGTCCCCCCTTAGGTTTAGGTGTCGTCGGTTTCTGTTTGTTACTCATTTCGAACGATTTCTGTTCTTTATCCTTGCCCTCCTCCGGTATAGGTGTCGTGGCTCCTTTGTCACTGTTGGATTTTGCGGACGGTTCTTTCACTTTTGTCATATTAACTTTTTCTTGTCTTTTAACCGCAACTTCGTTTCGGTCGTCGTCAATCAAATCTGTCAAATCGAGATCCAGGTCTTCAATTAAACTTGTCGTTTGCTTTTCTTTCTGCGTTGTTTCTTTGCTGTTGGATTTGTCTGCGTCAGTCTCTGTTACGCTTTCTTCGAGTTCCTCGATTATCTCTTGTTCGGCTTCGTTGTCAAGATCAGTAGATGCTTTTTCACTTTCATCGTTCTGATCACTGTCACTATCCTCTTCTGCTTTGCCATCGGATATCTCGACCTTAATTTCTGTTTCTTGTTCCTCATCGTCGCCATTTTTGTCATCGTCGTCATCGTCGTTGTCGTCGTCCTCGTCTGCAGTCGACATGTCTTTTTGCTTCTTGCGCCTGCTTTTCCTGTCTGTGCGTTTCCTTTCTCTTTCTTTTTTTCTCTCCAGTCTCTTCGTTGCTATTTGCCGTTTTTTTTCCATCCGGCGCTCAAAGCGTTTTCTTTGTCTATCCTCTATTCTGTCCGCTTTCTTTTTCTGTTGCTTCTCCATCTTCTCCTTGTGTTGGCGTTCTTTTTTCTGCAGCTTTTCCTGGTGTCGTCTCTCCTTCGCCTCAAGTTTGTCGTGGCGTCTTCGCTCTCTTTCTTCGAGCTTTTCGTTTCGCCTTTTCTCCTTTTCCTCTAGCTTTTTCTGGCGTTTTCTTTCTCTTTCTTCCAGTTTTGCCTGGCGTCGTTTTTCCTTGTCATCATTCTTGTCCGCAGGTCTTGGTTTCCTTTCCTTTTTATTGTCGATGCCTTTGGTGTCCTTGCGTTTTCTCCGTAAGTTTTCATCACTTTTGATTTCTATAGTTTCCGTTTTTGATCTTACGTCTTTGTCGTCACCATCATCATCATCATCATCATCATCATCATCATCATCATCATCATCATCATCATCATCTTTCTTATCACTGTCACTATCCTCTTCTGCTTTGCCATCGGATGTCTCGACCTTAATTTCTTTTTCTTGTTCCTCCTCGTCGCCATTTTCGTCATCGTCTTCAGTCGACTTGTCTTTTTGCTTCTTGGGCCTGCTTTTCCTGTCTGTTCGTTTCCTTTCTTTTTCTTTTATTCTCTCCAGTCTCTTCGTTGCTTTTTGCCGTTCTTTTTCCATCCGGCGCTCAAAGCGTTTTCTTTGTCTTTCCTCTTTTCTGTCCGCTTGCTTTTTCTGTTGCTTCTCCATCTTCTCCTTGTGTTTGCGTTCTTTTTTCTGCAGCTTTTCCTGGTGCCGCCTCTCCTTCGCCTCCAGTTTGTCTTCGCGTCTTCGCTCTCTTTCTTCGAGCTTTTCGTTTCGCCTTTCCTCCTTTTCCTCTAACTTTTTCTGGCGTTTTCTTTCTCTCTCTTCCAGTTTTGTCTGGCGTCGTGTTTCCTTGTCATCATTCTTGTCCCCGAGGCTTGGTTTCTCTTCCTTTTCATTGTCGATGCCTTTGGTGTCCGTGCGATTTCTCCGTAATTTTTCACCACTTTTGATTTCTATAGTTTTCGTTTCTGATTTTACGTCTTTGTCGTCACCATCTTTCTTATCACTGTCACTATCCTCTTCTGCTTTGCCACCGGATGTCTCGACCTTAATTTCTGTTTTTTGTTCCTCCTCGTCGCCATTTTTGTCATCGTCGTCATCGTCGTCGTCGTCGTCGTCATCATCGTCGTCGTCATCATCGTCGTCGTCGTCATCGTCGTCGTCGTCTGCAGTCGAGTTATCATTTGGCTTCTTGCGCCTGCTTTTCCTGTCTGTTCGTTTCCTTTCTCTTTCTTTTTTTCTCTCCAGTCTCTTCGTTGCTCTTTGCCGTTCTTTTTCCATCCGGCGCTCAAAGCGTTTTCTTTGTCTTTCCTCTATTCTGTCCGCTTGCTTTTTCTGTTGCTTCTCCATCCTCTCCTTGTGTTTGCGTTCTTTTTTCTGCAGCTTTTGCTGGTGCAATCTCTCCTTCGCCTCAAGTTTGTCGTGGCGTCTTCGCTCTCTTTCTTCGAGCTTTTCGTTTTGCCTTTTCTCCTTTTCCTCTTGCTTTCCCTGGCGTTTACTGTCTCTTTCTTCCAGTTTTGCCTGGCGTAGTTTTTCCTTGTCATCTTTCTTGTCCGCGCGTCTTGGATTCCTTTCCTTTTTATCGTCGATGCCTTTGGTGTCCTTGCGTTTTCTCCGTAATGTTTCATCACTTTTGATTTCTATAGTTTCCGTTTCTGATCTTACGTCTTTGTCGTCACCATCATCATCGTCACTGTTGTCATCACTGATGGTTTCAGACTTCTTTCCCAACTTTCTTTTTTCAATTTCTTTTTCGTCATAGTCGTCTTCTTCAGGCTCGTTTTCGATATCTACAATAGTAATTGTATTTTCGTCCTCTTTCTTCTTTTTGTGCTTCTTTTTTTTCTTTTTCTTTTTTGTGTGTCCCTTGTAGTGCTTCTTCTTCGCTTTTTGTTTTTTCGTTGGCGTTTCCTGTCTGTTGATGACAACGCGTGAATGGGATTCCGGATCGTCGGGCTGTTTCTTTTGAGGCTGGACCGCGTCATGGTTGTTGTTTCTCGTCTTGACAACAATGTTTTCCCTGCCGTGGGTGCTGGTCTTCTTGTCCTTTTCGGGCGACTGCATCTTGATGAGAGGTACGGACCTTTCCGAGCCGTCTTTTTTGTGCTTGGGCGTCTTGATCTTGATCTGCTCCTCGGCCAGCTTGGGGCCGCCTTTCTTCTGCAGGTTGGTGTCGATGTGGATCATGGGTCGCTTCTTCTCCCCGTCGTAAGGGTCTGAAGTGTCGATGTCTATCCCTGGTAGCGCTTCGTTTTTGATCTCCCGGTCCCAGGAGGAGCCGGGCTTGACGTCGATCGTTTCCTCTTGCATGTCGTCGCCGGCAGTCCCCGGAGAGAACTCAAGTTCGAACCTCGGCCCGCCGTCTGTCCCTGTCGTGATGCTGCTTGCCTTCTTGGTGTCTCGCTTTCGTCTTTTCTCGTCGTCCTCGTCTTCGTCCTCGTCCTCGTCCTCGTCTTCGTCCTCGTCTTCGTCCTCGTCCTCGTCTAGGTCCTCATTATTGTTCATAAGGATGTCCTCCACCACGCTGCCGATTTCGTCCTCTAGGTTTCCCTCTAGTTCCTGCTTGTCTCCCCCCTCCGCCTTCTTCTCTTTCGTGCTGTTGCTGCTGCTGTTCGAAGACAGGGTTTTGTCGAGGACGGGCTTGGGTTTAGGACTGTCCTTCTTCGGGTCCTCGGGTTTGGGACAGTCCTTCTTCGGGTCCTTGGGGTTGGAACAGTTCTTTTTCAGGTCCTTGTTGTCGGGCACGTCATTTACGGGGTCCTTCTCATCGTCGATGATGGTGATGCCTTCATTCCTGCTGTCCAGCATGATATTGTCCAGGGCGTTGGCCAGGATCTTCGTTTCCGCCCGGTCCTTTTGGGCTATTTTGTCCGGGAAGCTCACGTAGTCCTCGCCAGTATCCGCCGGGTCGGGAGCTCGCTGCTTTTCGTCTTGTTTTTCTGTCAAAATCAAGAGGGAAAAGATTTATCAGTGTCAGGATTCGTCCACTCTGTCTGTAGTTGTAACCTGTGGACTCACTACATGTCATAACATAACTTCCTTGTCTTTGATGGACAAAGCATATGTGATTTCACTTTACATGTGTGGAGAAAAGCGACTACATGAATATTTTTTTTGTCTTTTCTCTCTTCTTAAAGTTTATAGAGTGAAGAAGAAGAGAAAGCGTAGAGAGCAGAATATATTATCTAAGTTAGTACTGAAACTGTGTGGAATTAAGATTCACACTCTAAAATCATATTTGTTCTTTTGTTTAGTAAATGTTCGGAGATAGGTATGATACGGTCCCGTTTCCATTGTTCTCTCGCGGTTGACACGATAGCGCCGTAACATGTAACCTTTCTGTATTGACTTTTTAACCCCTAGGTCGTTTCTCCTGTCACGAATGTTTATACACGTGGGCCGTGGGCGAGGGCATTGCCTTTTCTACCTCCACCTTCCTCCCCAACCCCCCTTTCCTGTGTGACCTGATTCTTTACTTCTATATTAATAATATGCTGGATACACACAGACGAACACACATACATACACACACACACACACTTTCTCTCTCTCGCTCTCTCTCTCTCTCTATTTCTCTCTCTCTCTCTCTCTTTTCTTTTATGTAGCTTTTATATCATTCTTTCTTTTACCCATGTATTCAATATAAACATGTATTCTGTATTCATTTGTTTGGTAGAATAGAGATTTTATGTTTATCATCTACATATGAGAAGCCTGTTGAATATACCCTGTGTTTGATTGTGGTTAACTTGTAACTGCATACGTTTTTGGTGTGACATGACTATTTTGCGAGATAATAGTCAGAGGTTTTGCACTTTGTTCACAGTGTTGATAACCTATGAGTGTTTGGTATCAAATGGTGCGTCGTGGAATCTCCATTTTATTGACGTATATCTTTATAGCGTTTTTGATGTAGTTTTCTTAGTACAGGAGTTTTTGTGTATGTTTGAGGGGTTTTAACTGTAGCTTCTATGGAGGCTGATAGCAGCCTCGAAACTCTCCCCCCTCCCTCCCCATTTTGGTATGTGATCCCAGAGCGACGTTTTCATTGGTTCCTTAGCTGTGACGTCAGGGACAGTCATGGAAGGTATATAAGCTGTTGGTTTTCAAGGTTCGGGGGAGTCTTGGCAACCAACCTGGCTTAAGTGTCTAAATGGTATACCGGACTTCCCACTTAGAGTTACAGCATTGCTTCTGTGCCTGTGGAAAAGGTTGTGGGAGGCAACCTTAGTACCGAACGGTTGTGGGAGGTTCCCAACCTAGTACAAAGTATTTGTTGTTATCTCTAAAACTGTCCTCCGGAGTCTGAGCAACCAACCTGGCTTAAGTGTCTAAATGGTATACCGGACTCCGCCCTGTGGACTGAACTGACAGGGTTAAAAACAAACGTTCCGCAGTCCCAGGTTACCACACGGCGAGTAAAGTGGCGTCGCTTTGCTCTTTTACTTTATTTTCACTCAGGCCCCGAACCCCTGCCCAAATTTTCAGCCATTTTAGGACATAGGATATTTTTTTAGTAGCACTGATATTTTGCTAAGGGTACCTACGGGTCATGCCCAATTTTTTTAGCCATTTTAGGACTTAGAATATTTTTCGAGTAGTAGGAAAATTACAGGAATAGAGTGAACCAATGTACAGATATACTTTCTGAAAAGAACCTACGTTTTGTATTGAGTTGTTTTCATGATTTGTTTTGATTCAATACAATTTTGAACTTCACCCGCCTCTTCTTGAGTTTATATTCTGTGTGTCTGTTTGTCCTGTCGTGTGATTGCCATCCTGACAAATGACCTTCACACACGTATAACATCTAAGACACAGACACAGACAGGTAGAGTTAATGTGAAGCTAAGACCGCTCGGCTTTACACATGGATTTACTGTGACTTTTGATTGTTGCAGACTCAATACATATTATTGTATAGCTTCCTTCTCTTTGATGGACATAGACAATTCGTGATTCCACTTTACATTGATTTACTGTGACTTTTAATTGTTATCAGGTGAATTTCGATAAAGTGTGGATAAAAACATGCACGCCGGCACGCAAACATACACACACACCCACATCCACTGATGCAACAAAAAGGAGGGCAAGAGTTGTGCAAGGAGACACGCTCTACACCTTGAAAACCAACTGTTGCGGCTATCTCAGATTTGAAAACTATGTATGTCATCTGGAGTAACTCTTGGGGAGAGGAACAGAGGATCGAACTGAACCTCACTTAAAACAAGTCGCGTAAGGCGAAAATACAATATTTAGTCAAGTAGCTGTCGAACTCACAGAATGAAACTGAACGCAATGCCATTTTTCAGCAAGACCGTATACTCTTAGCATCGTCAGTCCACCGCTCATGGCAAAGGCAGTGAAATTGACAAGAAGAGCGGGGTAGTAGTTGCGCTAAGAAGGATAGCACGCTTTTCTGTACCTCTCTTTGTTTTAACTTTCTGAGCGTGTTTTTAATCCAAACATATCATATCTATATGTTTTTGGAATCAGGAACCGACAAGGAATAAGATGAAAGTGTTTTTTAAATTGATTTCGACAATTTAATTTTGATAATAATTTTTATATATTTAATTTTCAGAGCTTGTTTTTAATCCGAATATAACATATTTATATGTTTTTGGAATCAGCAAATGATGGAGAATAAGATAAACGTAAATTTGGATCGTTTTATATATTTTTTTTTTTTACAATTTTCAGATTTTTAATGACCAAAGTCATTAATTAATTTTAAGCCACCAAGCTGAAATGCAATACCGAAGTCCGGGCTTCGTCGAAGATTACTTGACCAAAATTTCAACCAATTTGGTTGAAAAATGAGGGCGTGACAGTGCCGCCTCAACTTTCACGAAAAGCCGGATATGACGTCATCAAAGACATTTATCAAAAAAATGAAAAAAACGTTCGGGGATTTCATACCCAGGAACTCTCATGTCAAATTTCATAAAGATCGGTCCAGTAGTTTAGTCTGAATCGCTCTACACACACACACACACACAGACACACACACACACACACACACACACGCACATACACCACGACCCTCGTTTCGATTCCCCCTCGATGCTAAAATATTTAGTCAAAACTTGACTAAATATAAAAAAAGACCAAGAAAGAGACCGTCTAAACATCTTGAACGTTCTCCAGTAGCCATGCTGCACACTGTTCTTCCCTACCTGAACTTTCGTCTGCTTGCTTCTTGGGCCCGTCGTCGTCTTTTTCCTCTTCTGTGTCGTCTCCATCTTCGTCGTTATCGTCTTGGTCGGTTTCCTCGGTCTTCCTCTTCTTCCTTAATTGCAGAGTTAGGCTTTGTGTGCGTGAAGCAACGTCTTTGTAGGGAGCAAATCGCTCTCTGTGCCTCTTTATGTTAGGTACTTCACTGCGTTTCACTCGTCTCGGAGCGTGAATAACTACCTCTCGCTTTCGTCGTTTATTGGAGGCTTCTTCGTCCCCTTCGCCCTCTTCTTTGTCGGCGTCGTCACCGGGGTCGTCGTCTTCGATATCATCGTCGTCTGGCTCGCTGTCCAAATCGTCAGCATCGTCTTCACCATTTTGATCCTCGTCTGGCCCACTGGCAGGATTTTCGGCATCCTTCTTCCGCCTTTTCTTTAGATTATCTTCCTCGCCTTTCCCGTCCCCCTCTGTTCCACCGTCTTCGCCTTCTGAATCGTCACTGTCGTCATCGTCGCCTTGACCTCCGCTAGACTCTTCCTCTGTGTCCTTTTTCCGCCTTTTCTTCAGATTTTCTTCATCTCCGCCTTCGTCTCCGCTGTCGTCGTCGTCGTCGTCGTCGTCTGAGTTGTCGTCGTCATCATCATCATCATTCTTTTCGTCGCCTTGTCCTCCGCTAGACTCTTCCTCGGCGTCCTTTTTCCGCCTTTTCTTAAGATTTTCTTCATCTCCGCCTTCGTCTTCGCTGTCGTCGTCGTCGTCTGAGTCGTCGTCGTCATCATCATCATCCTGATCGTCTTTTTGCCCGTCTTCAGATGACTCCCTCGGATATCGGGCCTCCTTCTTCCGTCTTGGATTCGCAGGTTTATCCCCTCCATCTCCTTGACCACCACCTGCCTGCCTCTTCTTTTTCTTTTTTGTCGTATTCAGGTCTGTTTTTGCTGATTTTGTCGTTTTCGATTTCGATTCTTTTCCCCCGATACCCTTTAAGACGTCATTCAAGGTCTTGGAATCCTCGTCGTCGTCACAGTCGGGTTGGTAGTCATCCTCGACTTCGTACCCTTCTAGCTCGTTCGACAGCGTGTCTGGGGAAAACACATGGTGCATTAGGTCAATGAGAGAGAGAGAGAGAGAGAGAGAGAGAGAGAGAGAGAGAGAGAGAGAGAGAGAAAGAGAGAGAGAGAGAGAGAGAGAGAAAGATGGGGGTGGGGGGTGGGGGTTACAGGGTGTGGAGGTGCTATTTTAACGGTGTCGTACTGGTGGTGTATGCATCGACTCGGATTCATGTCCGTCCCGTCAGACCCAACCTCTCACCAAGCACATTCTCGTTCCATGATCCCTGTCTCTATTAGCAGTTTTTAACAAAACCTCCTTCCTGTTAGGGACTAAGCGAGTTCAGTTTTGTGATTTTTGACATAGTTTGGAGCCACTTCCTGCAAGGAAATGAAAAAAAAGGTCTACTCATGTTTATAAGTGTCCTCCATATTTTTTTTCTAAGTCCGGCATTTTGAAAATAAGCAATTTCAGTTCGCCGGAAGGAAACTTTCATCCTTGTAATGCTTCGTGTACTGTTTCTATTTGAATCCGTTTGAAACAACCACTCTTCACCCCTTTTAACACAAGCCGTAAATGTACTCTTCGATAAGAATCAAGCTTACTCCCCCCCCTCCCCTCAACCCACCCCCCCCCCCCGCCTGAAGCTCACCTAACGTGGGCTCGGTTTCGTTATCACTCTCCTTCATCTCATCGACAATGCTCGGCCTATTCTCATCCAGGTCCAGGTCGTCTTCTTCTATGAGTTGAGCGCGTTTGTGTCTGGATCTTCCCCGGTGCCATCCAGGTCCCCGTCCGTTCTCGCCCCTGTCATCGCTGTCAGCGACCAGCTCGGACCTCTTCGGCCTTGATTCAATCACCAACCAGCCTGCTCTGGGCATCTCCTTTGAGGAGAGTCCGACAGGCCTGTTGGGACCATTAAGACCGTATGGCACGTGTCTGAAGACAGAATATTTTACATTTCAATGGTAATTGTTGGGTCTATCCTCGTGTCTGGAAACCAACTGCATTCACGGGGATGGAAGTGAGATTCTAGTTGGAGTCTTCATGTCACAGGAAGATCTGGTTAGTAAACTGCGCGACTTTAACCAAGATCTTTACTTTAAATTCTTCATGGTTTCTGGGGCATGACCATTGATCATGGATTCCACTAATTCCTGATCTTGATCAGTCTGTCTAGTTTAGGGATGAATCGAAGCTTTGGTGACAATCACACACCGCAAGGCAGTGCAGTGTTTATAGAAAGAGAATTAACAGAATCTCAAAAGTCAAAATGATCGCTTTTTATTACGATTTGATTGGGTTTCAAGGAAGTGCCATGCGCCAGGATTCTCTGCCTTGCAACGCATGTGGAAAACTGTCCTTGAACATAACCATCATTCAATCGAGCAAGTAATCAAAAACTCACCTGGCTTCTAGTTGCCGTGTCAGGGATACGACTGCATACACAAAAAGAAGACGATGCATGTATTGCATCGTTTCATTTTTGACCGCAGGAAGTAAGCTTTTTTTTTGTGGCCAAGTATGACGTCAATGTAAGGTACGTCACAAGTCAATAAAGAACACGACGCCCTGCTGGTACTGAGTTTTGGAAAGGCATGTCTCGGTGTACGAAACACTCTAGACAAGCATGAGGTAGAGAAAATAATGGTCGAAGTTGACAGTTGCACCCCGGAACCTCGGCTGTACCCGCGGATAACCGCACGCTCTGCAGGCTGTTCACCGCAGACAGAAATTGTCAACACGAGTGGTGAGTGTCTGCACAAAATCGTCTCTGCTTTCTCTAAAATGACATATCATTACAAAACTATTGTTTGTACTTCAACCTAAGGTATTATAGCACCCTATCATCTATTTAATTTTTTTCTTTCGTTCGTATGTGAAGGCTGAGCTTCGAGTATGTGTGCATTTCCTTTAAAAAGTGCCAAAATTCTGACTTTACACATTTATTACGGAAATCCAAGCTTATTAAACAAGTTGCAGTGAATTGGAATGTTGTTACTAATCATTTGTTGACATGTGGCTCAAGTGGTGTTATCTAAAGCCACACGGTTGAGTCGTATTTCTTGAATCTCTGCCGCCACTGAACGATTTTGCGGCTGTGGCCCGGGGGCAGTGCCGGCTGTGGCCCGCGGGCAGTGCCGGCTGTGGCCCGCGGGCAGTGCTTTAAAGTAAAAAGTGGTATTTTCACCACTCTTTGAGCCTTTCAGGGACGATTCAGTGACTCATTTTGAAATTGAGGTCGTGCGGACCATGACCGATTCAAGAGAAATGTAATCGGACATTTTTCAAACCAATCGGACCGTCGATGCAAACTGCACGCACTCGCAACAAATGGGAACTCCTTTGGGTTGGGACCCTCTGTCATGATCCTGAAGAAATACTAACCATCAATTTGCAAATAATATCAAGTTCCTCTCACCTTCAACTGGTTTGGGCAAGAAACTCAGCTTTCCTTGCCCGTGAACTAACTTTACTTTTTTTGACGATCCCGATCGCGGCATGTTGATTTCGAAAGTGACAGTCTGACGCATCAATATGCGCGTAGTTGTTTCTCTTGATTTCAAGGGACATTACTACCGAGTGCTTAGATACAGTACACAGAACTGTGAGTGCTTAAAACGGAAAGGTTCTTTCCTTCTGATCCCCACCGGCTTCCACCACCACTTCATGACTGATTTCATGAATGCTATCGAGAGTCTCAAATGAAAGACTGTCCATCTGTAACAAGCACAACCTCACATACCGTAAACACTTTGTAACATAGTTCTCTTGACTACCATAGTATGGGACCCCAAACATATTTTCGGCTACAAGGAAGCCTCTACAACAATATTTTCAATGTTGCAGTCTTAAAAACTAGAATTGGGAGGGCATTCTCTATGATCTGAAAAAGCACTTTGACCTTAGCATTTCTGCAGTGTACAGACATGTGCACTTTGATCTTAGCAAAAACTGGGACCCCACACACGTTTTTGTTTTCAGTCGATCAAGAACCTCCACATTTTTGTCTTTGTTCACAATACGAAAAAGGGTAGCTTGTAACATCTCGAAATGTTTCAGAGTGTACAATGGATCGAGGGAATGCACAAAAAGCTGCCTGAAAGAATTGCACTTTGACCTTAGCATATGGGTGCACTTTGACCTTAGCATGCGATTCGAATTTTTCATTGACGTTTCTTGCTAAACCAAAGAACTGAGCATAGCAGGAATGACCGAGGGATAAGCTAGCATCGTAAGAAACATAATATAATTAATAGTAGTTATGAATGACTGGTATATATTGAATACTAAGTGAAAATCCTACCTTCCAGCCCGCCAACACTTCAACTCGAGGGGCCGGCCGTATCGTACCACGTGACCGCACGTATACCGAACTTGCCTTCCACGGTGTGAACATGTCCCGAGCTCAACTGTCCCGCTCGAACCGTGTAGATCTATTGTTGCGGGCACCCCCCGAAGAAATGCAGCCGGCGCACGATGGAAAGGAGATAAACGCGCAAAACACTGGAGACCTTCTAAAAATAGTAAGGTGCAGTGACCTTCTAAAAATAGTAACGTATTAACGGGAATATGGATTGACGCCACACGGAGGAAGGGAGATAATCGCGGCTGAAAACACTGGAGAAGATAAGGAAGAGTTACTTGTAGTGGATCCCGACAACAAAAAACAAAAACAAAAAAATTCGGTTCAGCGCGCACAGCGCTGTGCGCTGAGAGCACGTGTTGAAATATCTCATCGATGAGGTTGTGTCCGGGGTGTAGCTGAATACGGTGTCCAAATTTGAAAAAGATCCACCGAGAACTTTGGCCGTGCATCGCGAACAGACAGACAGACAGACAGACAGACAGACAGACAGACACTAGTCGTATATATATAGATAGATATATGCAGATTCGCGATCGTCGATAATGATTTTTCATGGTGTTGTGTAATTTTTGAGTCACTTGAGAAAAAGTGACTCTATGTAATCGGTCAGTGTTAGTCTGTCCGGCCGGCCGTCCGTAGACACCACCTTAACGTTGGACTTTTCTCGGAAACTATCAAAGCGATCGGGCTCATATTTTGTTTAGTCGTGACCTCCAATGACCTCTACACTTTAACGATGGTTTCGTTGACCTTTGACCTTTTTCAAGGTCACAGGTCAGCGTCAAAGGAAAAATTAGACATTTTATATCTTTGACAAAGTTCATCGGATGTGATTGAAACTTTGTAGGATTATTCTTTACATCAAAGTATTTACATCTGTAGCCTTTTACGAACGTTATCAGAAAAACAAGGGAGATAACTAGCCTTTTCTGTTCGGCAACACACAACTTAACGTTGGGCTTTTCTCGGAAACTATAAAAGTGACCGGGCTCAAATTTTATGTGAACGTGACTCATTGTGTTGTGAATAGCAATTTCTTCCTGTCCATCTGATGCCTCATATAATATTCAGAACTGCGAAAGTGACTCGATCGAGCGTTTGCTCTTCTTGTTAAATTTAGAAAGGAATTGTTATGTAAGACACTTTCAAGCGAGCTATCTTTCGCGGATGTATTTACTGTGCAAACAACTCTAAATATGACCGGCACGGTTGGCCTAGTGGTAAGGCGTCCGCCCCGTGATCGGGAGGTCGTGGGTTTGAACCCCGGCCGGGTCATACCTAAGACTTTAAAATTGGCAATCTAGTGGCTGCTCCGCCTGGCGTCTGGCATTATGGGGTTAGTGCTAGGACTGGTTGGTCCGGTGTCAGAATAATGTGACTGGGTGAGACATGAAGCCTGTGCTGCGACTTCTGTCTTGTGTGTGGCGCACGTTATATGTCAAAGCAGCACCGCCCTGATATGGCCCTTCGTGGTCGGCTGGGCGTTAAGCAAAAAAAACAACAAAAAAACCACACACAAAAAAACCACCTCTAAATATGGCAAAAGTGTCACGTGATAATCAACCGTTTGGTTTCGGCGTTCGCTGAAGCAGACGATTTTTTCAGTTGTGATGAAACCATATATTACGGTCTCCTTCCGGACAGCATTCCCAAAATTTCGACTTGTTTTGACCCTAGAACGATGTCTTTATCATAACTGTGAAGAACAGAACGGAGATCACTGTCAAAGTCGGCCAATCTGCAATCATTTTCGTCTCGCGAACACTGATCTCAAATTTAGATGAGTGCTCGCGAAAAACATATGAAATTGAGAGTCAATGGAACATGTAGGAGCTTTTCTTATTAAGCTTCCTCGCCCATTTTTGCTCTCGTCTTATTTCTGTGTGCTCTGACCTGCGTGTTGCATTATAAAAAAAAACCTCCTGTCTCAAACCTATTGTGCCATGTTGAATGTAGAGGCTTTGTAGCGAGAGAGGGAGAGACACTCATCAGGCATGAAAATTCTCCGTATTTTTGAAATAAATAAACCGTTGTTTTTTTTTCCGTATTTTTCATTTTTCCTTTTTTTTTTTTTTTTTTTTCCTAGTCATAGTTATAGTAAAATAGTTTTGGGGCCATGTTTGAATCCAATTTTAAGGCTCAGATAGCCCCAGATTGCACCAAATTGCACCCTTGAAAAAAAAATGTCCGGGGGTGCATGCCCCGGGACCCCCCTAGAAGTCTTGGCGCTTCACGAAACTTGGTGCTACGCGCCTGCGAAATTTTGTTTTCAGTATTTTTTTTTCTCCAGTTTTCATGCCTGCTCATTGTCGCTATTGTGTAGGACAACGACCCATTCACAAACATATGGTGGAAAATAGATGTAAATAAAGAGGCAGGCTTTCATCGATTTCATTGGCTATTACTGCAGAAATCAACGCTGTTGTTGTTTTTGTGTTTGTTGTTGCTGGTGGTGGTGATGTTGCTATCTATGTTTGGTCTTCGTGGTCCATCACGTATTCGTGCAACGAGGATTGATGTTCGATTGAGCTTTTTTTGTCTTTGCGTTATTAGAAATGCGATGTGGTGTCAAAAGAAAAATGTCCATGTTTGTGTAAAATGAAAATGGGAATAAAAGTTTTCTTATCTTATCTATCTTATCTTATTGTGAAGCCTTCAACAATCAAATGACGGGAAGGGTGTGCTCCGTCTTGTGATGGGGCGGGGATATAGCTCAGTTGGTAGCGCGCTGGATTTGTATTCAGTTGGCCGCTATCAGCGTGAGTTCGATCCCAGGTTCGGCGGAAATTTATTTCACAGAGTCAACTTTGTGTGCAGACTCTCTTCGGTGTCCGAACCTCCCCCCGTGTACACTACATTGGGTGTGCACGTTAAAGATCCCACGATTGACAAAAGGGTCTTTCCTGGCAAAATTGCTTAGGCACAGTTAATAATTGTCTACCTATACCCGTGTGACTTGGAATAATAGGCCGTGAAAGGTAAATATGCGCCGAAATGGCTGCAATCTACTGGCCGTATAAAATTTCATCTCACACGGCATCACGGCAGAGCGCCTAGAACTGTACCCACGGAATATGCGCGATATAAGACTCATTGATTGATTGATTGATTGATTGATGAAGAGTCATAATTATGACTGATGTCCAGGCTTCCTCCCGCCGGGTGAATAGCTACAGCGTGATTTGCAGTCATAACACAAAAGCTACGGTCCTCATAACATGAAGAAGGATAGGGTGTCTGCATGGTAGCTCAGTAGAGCAATGGACTTATGATCCTAGGGTCGCAGGTTCGAGTCCGGTCCGGGGACGGACACGGGTCAACTTTCTGTGCCGACTCCAGGCCTGACAGTGGCGAGTATTTTACTCGCCATGGCGAGTAGAAACATGTAACTGGCGAGTAGAGATGTTCATCTACTCGCCAAATGCGAGTAAAGTTGCTGAAAAAAATTGTTGGTTTGGCTAGTAAAGTTAGCTCACTGGCTAGTACATTTTCAGAATCACTAGCCAAAGGCGAGTACACACTTTGTTGGACTTTCAGGGGTGAGACTCAGAGACGGTATCCATGTTCCACTCCCGTGTCAGCACTGTGGCAGGTAAAATACCTCGGTCATTCTGCCGTAAGTGCAGGTGGCTGATTACACTTTAACACGCATACACCAGGGTATAGCGCGACTCTGTTGCTCCTAGCTTTCCACTGGGAGGAAGCGACCCGAATTTCCCAGCGATGGAACAATAAAGTGATTGAAATGAAGAGAAAAAGAAATTGTAGGTCTAGAAATATACTAAAACAGCTTCCCAAAATGCATGATGTAACTAAAATTGGTGTCTAACATGTAGGCTACCTCATATATTCCTCTTTTTGCTGCTTTAAAGAGATCATCGATATATAAAGCTCACAGCGCCCGTATTCAAAGACGTCTTGAAAAATGTTGCCGTCAGAAAAACAAAACCTGAATATGAGGTACATGTTAGACACCAACTTCAGTTACATCATGCATGAAATGCATTTTGGGAAGCTGTTTAAGTGATATTTCTAGACCTATACTAGCCTTCTTCATGTTATGAGAACCGTAGCTTTTGTGTTTTGACTGCAAAACATGCTGTTGCTCTATATCCGGCGTGTTCCTGTGTTGCTTGTTGCATGAATGCTACAGTGCATGGGTAGTACCTGCGATGGGAGGACGCCTGCCCTAAAAGGACACTTTCTGTTGGCCTATTATCTTTACCAAAATATATCTGTCGTGACAGACCACATTGCAATGTAGTGACATTTTGACTGGTCCCACGGGTGTCCTTTCATCGCAGGTATCACTTTAAGATTTTTGTAAGACAACTTCCCACCACGATAGAAGCATTGTATAACATTTCTTTGAACGCAGCCCTTGCAACAATGAACACATGAAAGAATCTTGTTTGTTTCGCAGTGTTGGATTATTATTCCACAGTTTATATACTTTTTGTCATTCGAAAAGTAATTCCGACCTTGCAAAAATGTGTAAATATTTTACAAATGTATGCAGCTTCCTTTTCCACCTGAGATGTGACTAAGCATGCTGAAAAAAAAGAAGAAGAAGAAGAAAAGGCCGACTGTCACTGCCCAATTAAAAAGGTTTTGTAAAATAGTATGAATGTTCACGATTGTCGAGAAAGTCCTGTCAAAATTAAAGGTGACGCTTTTGAGACTTAAAGAAACACTCCTTGTGAAAAAAGTTCGGCTCCCAATCTCAGATATGGCCAAGGTTTTGAATGAGGGATAAGACCACCCCTCCACTTGGTCATATACCAGAAATCAACACTCTGACTGCTTGCTGTGGTGAGTTGAATTTTTGATTATGAACAACTCTCTGAAAAAGCCTTTGTACAAAATTCCTTCTTTGTACAGAGAGCTCAGGTTGTTCATTTTTGGTATGTGACCAAGTGGAGGGATGGTCTTATTCCATGTAAAAGCCTTGCCAGATCTGAAACGGTGACCCACACTGTTTGCACGAGAAGGAGTGTGCCTTTTGGAAGCCAAGTAGGAAACGGAATGTTCGGAAGAGGCAATAGCTGTGCCCGTGAGAGAGATCCTTCTGACGAAAAATTGACATCGGAAGGTGTCGCCCTGCAACATAGAAAAGCAAGTGGGATTTACTTTCGGTAAAAGACAACGGAACAGGGGGGGAGGGAGGGAGGGAGAGAGAGAGAGAGAGAGAGAGAAAGAGAGAGAGAGAGAGAGAGAGAGAGAGAGAGAGAGAGAGAGAGAGAGAGAGAGAGAGAGAGAGAGAGAGACTAAACTTTACTTATCAGGGAAAAAAGAATTAAAGCTGGGCTTTTTCTTAAAAACTCTGTCCTCGCTACGAACAAACACACATAACACACCATGAAATGATGCCGAAATAAAGATGCGAAAGAAGGCAATGTTGAAATACAGTCACCAGCAAACATCCGCTTCTGTTGACGATACATAGATTTTCAGATGAGGACGTTTTACCGCGTCACTGGCGCTGATGGGGTCTATGTCGACCAAAAGAGTGGGATTCCCTGTAATTGGAGTTCCTGCAGAGGGATTCCCTGTATACAGGGAATCCCACAGGGTGGAGCTTTTCAATAGAACTTGCAAACCATACTCGAATTTCTAAGAAATATAAAAAAAAGATCGAAAAACATCAAATTCTACCGATGTCGCTAAGC